>NC_051158.1:26931093-26993057 GCF_013339745.2 Dermacentor silvarum | reverse complement strand
GTAGTAGCCGAGAGCGCGAGCCAGCGTCTTCATGTTTTGTTTCCCACGCGACGCCATCCTTTTACACAATGCGCGCATCTGCTCCCGTTTCTCTAACCACGCGACGCCATCCTTGGCCCGCGCGCTGGCGTTGGCCGCTGACGTCACGCTCCCCCACTTCGCAGCCGCTGCTCGAGACTTCGCCCCGCTCCGCGAGAACGCCCACTCAGATAAACGGATCCAGCGGCTTTGACCCTACTATACTTAATGTACGGCAACAAAACTGCGAAGTTACAATGAAAAACTTGCAGCGTACGAACGGTACTGTGCTCGTACTGGATATTGTCAACGTGTAACTGTGATCACAATGAGTGCTACAGTTAAAAAAAGTTGCTCATGCGTAGCTCTTAGTTTAGCTGTTAGTTGTTATTATTTATACAGGGTTTGTCCGAAAAGTAATGTCAGTGAGTTGATCAAAAAGAAATTATTGATGAGATCGGTACAACACAATAAAATGTTTCAAAATAGGCTCCTCCTGCGTCGTTACATTGTTTCTAGCAAGATTTCCAACCATCGAAGGCGTCACAGTGGCCTCCTTAGGAATGTCCTTTAGAGCCTTGGTGCAATCCTCTTCGACTTTGCCAACTGTCGCGAAATGATGTCCTTTCATGGCAATTTTCAAGTGCAGAAAAAAGAAGAAGCTTGAGAGAGTCACCTCAGGACTGTAGGGCGGCTGGGGAACCGTAGGCATCTTTCAATCGGCCAGGAAGTGGGTCACGAGGAAGGCGGTGTAGGCTGCATGGTGCGTTGTCATGGTGAAGTTTCAAATCGCCCCCGATATCAGGCCGGGTGCGAGGAATCCTTCGTTTGATTCACTTGAGCACTTTCACGTAGAATTTGGCGTTGCCATGGGGTACAAACTCATGGTGGACAAGGCTACTGATGTCAAAGAACACAATCAGCATGGTCTTGACCTTTGACTTGCTAATTCTGGCCTTCTTGGGGCGAGGGGACGCCGAGCTGTGCCACTTGGCACTGTGCCTTTTTGTTTCGGGGTCGTATTCAAACACCCAAGTCTTGTCACCTGTGATGACATTGTCCAAAACGTGGGGGTCAGTTTCGCACAAGTCCCAAACCTCCTGGCACGTTTCAACTCGGCTCGATTGTAGGTCGTCCATTAACATTTTGCGCAAGATCTTCGCGCACACTTTTCGCATCTGAAAATTATTCGTCAAAATCTCGTGAACGGTACTTTTTGCAGTGTTTACTCTCTGTGCCACTAAACGGACACTCAAACGAGGGTCTGAGTACAAAAGATTTCTCGCGCGCGTCACATTTTCGTCGGTGATGGTCGTTGACGGCAGTACAGCGCGGGCTTCATCGCTGACCTCTTCACAACCTTCTAAAAATACCTTGTGCCCCCGGTAAACCTGATGTTCCAACAAACAATTATCACCAAAAGCTGTTTTTATCATAGGAAAAGTTTCCACTGCAGACTTGCCGAGTTTCACACAAAACTCGATGGCAATCCTTTGTTCCAAAGAGCACTGCATTACGACTTGCACCGTAAATGAAAATGAGTTGACTAAAAACCTTGTCCTTACTCTCCAGATGGTCGCAGACGACTGAGCGACCGCGCGTGCGTAAGCTAACTTCCCCCTCCACGAATCCAAACTGGTCTTGGCGCACTGCGACGTATAATCGCTTCACAATATAATCACTGACATTGCTTTCCGGACAAACCCTGTATATGAACACTTCAGCAAATGATCTTTTTCATTAAGCAGGTTGGTCGCGAAAGCGATGACAGCCAATGAGGCAAAAAAAAAAAAAATAACCGATCACACCCCAAAGGGCAACTAAGTTGATCAGGCACGAAGGCGCTCGCGCGGACATCGGTGTGCTTGGCAAAAGGGACGTCCCCTCGTTCATTCGACGCCACCGACGGGACGAGTAAGGCACCGCCGGCGCCAGGAGGTCCAAGGTGTTCGTGAGAAAAAATAACTAGGGCAACTTCGCGACACCACACCCCGACGGAATACAACTAAGTTTTTGTGAGCGAGCTAGCTTTACTTCTACGTGGCTGATATCACTGGTACTCGCGAAAAATACTTTTGAAAAATGCTGGTGGCCATATTTTTTGCGACAGGGCCATCCCCCTGTCAGCGAGGGGGCGATGCAGAAATCTGAGGGGGGGGGGGTCAGGACATCCGGACATCCCCCCTGGATCCGCGCCTGAGTCAGTGTCCACCTTGTCCCAGTTAGTGTGTGGCTGCACACAGCACAATAACAATGAATGAATATACATAGTTTGCACACGCGTCCCTTTCGGCGGCGTCCGTGACGGCGTTCCGCCATCTGATCCGGCATTGATGCGAAGCCATATGCGGATTACAGTGGAATATCATTGATACGATACTGCATAATACGTTTTTCGGGATAATACGTTTTTTATTATATACAAGTTTTTCGTCGTATACGATTATAGTCGGATACTACGAATTTCGGATGATACGTTTTATTTTCCGGTTCTCGTGAAGATCGTATTAGCGAGATTCCACTGCATGTTGCTGTGTGCGCGTCACTCCGTATTCCTTGTTCGCGCGCGATAATGAATATATGCGCAATGTGTTTGGTTGCGGAGTAAGAAGCAACGCTGTTAAGAGTCCCAGCTGCAAAGGACCGGACGTATAGGTATGCACGCTTTACCTAAAGTATATAACTCGACAGTGCCAAAGGACGAGGATTCTCTTCGAAAAGAGCCGGAGCCTCTGGCTTGCCCGTGTCAATAGAAAAGACTTGAAGAAACTTGATAATGGATGTGTGTGTGGCCGCCACTAGGTCAAAGGCAAGGAGAAAGCACTTCACCGCATTATTATATACGTGGCCGATATGGGCAAAGCCGCGCCGTCATTTAATCAGTACGGCTGCGCAGTTCTCGATACCGTTTGAGCACTCTGCTAGCTCTGTCCGCTTCTCTTACTGCCTTTTTTTTTGTAACTCTGCTGCCTGTGTAGCCTATAACCGCGTAGCCCGAAAAGGAAAATGAAATGTTGCTTGGAATCACGTATTCCACAGTTACGTTGGTTTGATGACTGCATTGCGAAGTTTAGCGTTGGCGTGTACAACGACTGTGACACCTAAAGGTGCTATTATTCGCACGAACGTGCTACCTAACCTTAATGTCTATTGCATGGCTGAGATTTAGGTTTGCTGGTGGACAGACAGCTGTATCAGTCGAGTTCCAAAATTAGGGTAGATGAGAAAGGTTGTTTCCCGTATATAGATTTATTGCTCGTTCACGAGCTCAGTATATAGGACTCGACTGAGCCCATGTACTCCCGCTCGCGTGGAAAATCGGCTGTGCCTGAACGTATCTGCAGAATAAAAACGAAGTAATTTTCTAGCTGTCATTTTCACTTCCTGGTGTGCAAGAATTCCTTGCTCGTTGACCCACCTCGCCGAGTATTCGATGACACGCTCCGACTTGTAGGCGAATTGCTACAATGTTGTTCACCCAGCCGCTTGAAGTTCTGAGAATGCAGTGATTACAGGCCCTCATTAGCTGCAGGGTTACGTAACTCCTTGGCAAGACCAGATAATTAATTACATCCAATTGCGTTGTTGCTGGCGCAGCAACTCCACATTTGCAAATGGCACCCGCGCTGACTCGTAGCCCGGCTGTAAGGGACCAGGCCGTCGTAGATTTCGACTTTTCTCTCGTACACTGTAAAATTATTTACACCCTTAAAGATGAATAAAATGTACATAGGTATTTAACGCACATCTTTGCACCATATTTAGGTATAAGGGTGCGGGTTAAACATCGATTTACACCCTTATCCACTTTTAATGGTGTAATTTATTTGACAGTGCCCCTGGCCCGCGTGGGAACCACAAATTCATCTAAATACGAAAGGCATAAAGTCGGGACACTTGCCTTTCGGAATCACCGCGTCTATAAACTGTCGTATACGTGACAGTCACGGACGCGTTGTGATCCACAGAGGACGAACGAGCGATACAAGCACATGGTACCCCGTAATGGCGGCCGACAGGGCGGAACGGCAGAAGTGACCTCATTAGTATAGACCGTGCTGCTGGGCTCAGTTGGTTCATATTCGCAGGTTTTACAAGCGCACGCCTTTCAGACAGCTATATGACTTCTATTTCTCTCTCCGGTATACCAGGTTTGCTCTTTGTAACACCCGCGAAGACGTGACGAGGCGTACAAGCTGTGTATATAGGAAGAACAGAGGCATGCCTGGTATACACGCATGTTAGCGAGTATAATGGGTGCGGTGGGGTCGTCTCCCTTGTTTTGGACCTCATTTAGTCCGCGGCCAAGACGCTCAAGGTGACGCATCTAAAATTTGACGAAAAATCAGACCTTTGCTCAGGCCAAATCTTTTGTCAGCGATCTGACGACGTCCCAAATATAGTGTAGCAGCGTGGTTCCACGCGTCTGTCAGTACAGGCCACAGACATGAACGCAAAGAAAACCACCTGCGCTGAATCCGCGTCTGTTTCAGCGTTCTCTGTCGCTTTCGCGAGTGATAGTGCGAAACCGCTATAGTACATGTGAAGGGGCAGGCTCACCTGACCCGTACCAGGTGGAAGCTGAGCAGGAGAATCTCCTGGAAGAGGTTGGTCACCACGTCGGTGCTGTACAGGCCCAGGTCGAGGACGGTGTGCGCGATGACGCCGAGGGCCGCCACCACGCAGATGAGGTGGTAGCCCTCGTCCATGAAGCTAAGGTTCGGTTCCATGGGACTGGTTGCTGGCTTGCTTGCTTCTCATTTTTATGGTGCTTACCCACTACGGGCGATTGGCCAAGAAGTCGGCGGTTATATAGGCTGGTGGGTTGCTATGTTGTGGTAAAGCTTTATTGAGAGAGGGATGGCTCATCGGCCTATTAAGGGTAATGGAGTTGGGAAATTGGGAGATGAGGACAGGGTCGTAAAATTTTTTATTGAGTGTCCTGCAGATTGCTGACCCGCACTCAGGTCTCCCACGTCGGGACGTCCAGGACTTGTCTATACCGCCGCTTCGCGGGCCTGCTGGACGGCCCATGGTGGGGTGAAAACTTTAACAGAGAATGTAAAGGCAGGGTATAAGGTGGGTTGCTTGGTTGATTTCCTCATATCCATTATGGTGGATTGGACAAGAATCAGGTGTTAGGAAAATAATTAGTAGAATCTGAGAATACTAATGAGAAATTTTGAATAGATTCAAAGGAAAAGTAAAATAAGATGAAGATTTGAAAATTTGGCAAGGAAATCGTCTTCGTTCAGTTATAAACTTCACAAAGGCTGCACCGACATCCCTAAGACAAATGTAGAATAAAAACGAGGTAATAATCTAGCTGTCATTTTCATTTCCTGGTGTGCAAGAATTCATTGCTCGTTGACCCACCTCGCCGAGTATTCGATGACACGCTCCGACTTGTAGGCGAATTGCTACAATATTGTTCGCCCAACCACTTGAAGTATAGTTGTGAGCATACAGTGATTACAGGCCTTCATTTGCTTCAGGGTTACGTAACTCCTTGGCAAGACCGGATAATTAATTACATCCACTCGCGTTGTGGCTGGCGCCGCAACTCCGCATTCGCAAATGGCATTTGCGCTGACTGGTAGCCCGGCTGTAAGGCTCCAGGCTGTCGCAGATTTCGACTTTTCTCTCCTACGCTGCAAAATTATTAACACCCAAAGGCAGACAGAATATCGCGAATGGCAAGATTCAATCCAACATAATGAAATACTCCGGATAAATTTTTTTTCTCATAATGGGGAGATACGGTGGCATGATCAGAAGTGGTCTATCGTCTCATCATCAATACAACTCATATGAGCACAAGGCGGACGGCACCAGACCATGCAGATAAACAATCTCTATATCCCGGCCTTGCAAATGTGGAAGTCCAGCGAAGCTGTTGAAAATCACGACCTGCAACTGCTAAGGGGGGTATGCAATGCTTTATGGCTTTATAGTAATGGTAGGAATAGGAGCAATGGAATTATTGACAGCACGCCGCCGGCCATAGCGGAGCTGCAACAACATTTAAATCAGTTTGATTTCAATGTTTAAGCGCAGGCGGTTTACTTTGCGTTCATGGCTGTGCCAATGACACACACACACGCAAAGCCGTGCCAGCCAGCGCCTAACCTACGGCTGGTTATTTTAAATACGAAAGGCTAGTGACGTCACACCCCACGTCAAAAGCTGGCGTCGCTGCGGCAGCTTGCGCGACAGTAATCCTTACCGGGAAATTTATGCGGGGAGCGCTGCTTGTCACGAGAGCCTTATCATCAATTATGTGGGTCGGATGCTTGTTTTGAACTTGTCCTTTATTTAAACGTATGCTGTTCCGTATGTTGTATGCGTGATTCAAAAAAAAAAAAATATATGTATGCACATAGTCGCTACACAACCTCTGCCTTACGGGGGTACGAGCCATAGCATTTTTCGCTCGTTTACGGGGGTGTGAGCCATTGATGATGATAGTTTTTGACATGCTGTTCTGTATGTTGTATGCGTGATTCCAAAGAATGTATGCACTGTTCGTTTCACTTTGCTGAGTGATTGTAGCCTCTGCCTTACGGGGTTATGAGCCTTTTTTTTTTTTTTTTTTGCTTTTGCTTGCTTACAGGTATATAAGAGTGCTTACGGGGCTATAAGCCATTGAGGATGATAGTTTTCTGTCGACGGACGCGAAAAACATCCCGGGATCTTAGCCTTAAACAGCTTCGCAGTCAAAATATGGCGGGTATGACGCTTTTGCGGCTCTTCCAACTGCATTCGGCGCATGCATAGCCCACGAAGGCATCACGTGATCTTCGATGTCCGTTTGTGTTACTTTAGGAAGCGGTCATTGGGCATGGGCGCCGGGATTTTCTTGCATCCTGTGACTGCATAACCCCTAAAAAATCCCCTGAAATTTCTAAGTTGCCAGAAACAAATATCTATCTTTATATAGTTATGGTTATTTTTCATGAAACCATATGGCCCCCCGTATCGCACTTCATGTAATACCGTGGAAAACTAGCAAAAGAGCTTGATAACTAGCGGCAGGCATTTATCCTTATGTCTCAATCCTTCCCATGCTGCAAAAGACATTACGAATCAGCGTCAGTTTGTCAAGCTTTCCATTCACGCTTCATTGCTTATACGTGGTTTTAATGGCGGCCGCCAGTTGTTACCTTGAATTTTTCAGAGGCCACGTGTTATTTTCTAACTCACATTTCATATGAAGTGAAGTGTAAATGACCGCAATAAATGCAGCTTTTCCTTCATGTTCCGATGCAGCATCCCCAGTTATAAAATTCATGCACCAGATTTTTTATTGATTCTATTCCCTAGCCAGGGGTGGCTTGCACGAACGTTTACTAACGAAAATAATAACGAATTTAAGAACGCGTGCCTTAATGTTCCCCTAGACAACTCCTAGGCCACGGTCCGCGCTAAATCGCGTTCTTAAATTCGTTATTATTTTCGCTATTAAATGTTCATGCAAGCCACTCCAGGTACCTCGACAACTGCGTCGGAGTCTCTCAAGTGTACACATTTTTGCATTGTTTTCTGCTCGACAAAACAGTTTTCATGGCAGTATTCAACACGATATAGCTCCTGACCATTTATGAACGTCTACGACGCGTATTTCAGTTCTCAAACATCGTCGTTCGCTTGAAATGGTGCCGAGCTTCTGGAAAGACATCAATATATACATATGTAATGAACGGAATGTGTTCGACAAGATCCAAAGCAAAATTTGAACCAGTCACTAAATGTTCTTGCTTCCTTATGTAGCCGGTATTAACATCGACCCAGTTGTACGCAGAAGCTGCATACATTTTGTGACGTTCCATTCTTCGTGTCTTTGATATCGTCGAGCCAAGTGGTCAGTCTCAATACAGCGTGAAGGAAGGAGATAAAGATCCCTGTCATAACGACGGCGTCCCAGCCAACGACAATGGGCAAAAATAGTACGAATTTAAATTAATTATCACGAAATACAGTCCCGGTTGTATGAATCCGTCATCGGGAAACAGGTCAAAAGCTATCAGCATCTTCTAGGATTCCCTAGATATGGCCACAAAGAAACTAAACCCAAAACCTAGATCTAGAGATAAATCCCTATAGGGTTCGCATCGCTGCTAACCGAGACATGTGCTCCACGGTTGTCACCGCACAGCCTTTCTTGCATCAACCACCGCTACATATATTCTGCGGCTTTATTTATGATGTTAACATATAAGATATATCAAATGATAATTATTAAAACGACTTGAGTCTGTATAACTTAGATTATATAGTACTTCTTTAACAATACAAAGACGTGCATTTTCCTTTTAATGTGGAAGAATGATCTTGCGCTTAGCGCTGCTCTGTTATTTTTGGAATTTTGCAGAAAGACCACATTTTATGATTCGTATTGTTTAGTATGAGAATTGGCACAGCTACTTGTCTGTATTTTTTTTAAAGAAAATGTTGCATTGGCGCCCGAAAGATGGATAGCTATAGCAAAGTATTAGAGAACTACATGAAGTAAGATCCCTAGTTTTATCGGCAATATAGATCGCAGTAAACATTCGCTTACTAATAAAATTAACAAGCATAAACACAGATCTCACTCAGTGACCGAGAACACTCGCTCTCATAACGCTCCAACAGGGGGAAA
This sequence comes from Dermacentor silvarum, assembly GCF_013339745.2. Classification (NCBI taxonomy): domain Eukaryota; kingdom Metazoa; phylum Arthropoda; class Arachnida; order Ixodida; family Ixodidae; genus Dermacentor; species Dermacentor silvarum. The sequence continues at coordinate 26,984,398 of NC_051158.1, read as the reverse complement.
TGCAAACAGAGCAGAGCGAACGCTTCTGTTATCTCTCTTCAATGAGTCTCCGAAACATGAGAATTCGCAACCTCCAGCAACAGTGCACGCGGTTCAAGACTGTGAATACGTAGCCACCAGTCATCTCTGAAACTTTGCACCCGCCAGAGATTATCTACAAGCACGGCCTCCGATATCGGGCGGTGCGCGGAGCTCCAAGGTCATGCTCCAAGATAAGGGGGCGCGGCTGTACGCGCTCAGCCACGCGGACAGTCATGCGCAGCCACCGTCACGCTGGCGGTACCTGCCTCCCTCCCCACTTGTACGCGCTTTATCACGTGACGTCCAACATTGGGCGCGCATCAAGCCACGGCTCACCCAGGCAGCTTTCCCTCGCCCCCACAGCATACGGCGCGCGATATAGGATCTTGTCGCTCTCGGACTCTATACGGAACCTCACGGCGACGTCGAACATTAGCCTGTAGTGTCCGCATAATTGCTATCGTATAAAAAAAAAATGTCACAGTTTCGCCCTAAGGGCGAAGCAATGAATGCGATAGCAACACAGCAATGTCATACGAAGTAAGGTGAGCGGCTTTGGTAGCAACAACACGCAGAACTGTTGTCGACGCCATCGGCGTTTTGCCCGCGTTCGCTCAAAATGCGTGCGGCGTTGGTGACTGTTGCCGGAGCCTCTGATATAAATAGGCACTGCGTGCCGCAGCTAAACGTCGCCTCCCTTCCCTCCCCCTCCCCCACGGCCTCTCGCTCGTTGGAAGAAGGCGCGTTTGCTCTACATACATGGTGATTGTGAAGGAGAACAGAGACGCCTACTTCTGCAGCCCTTAAGCGAGCACGGCGCAGAACGCGCGTTTGTTCTCCGCCGTGCGTTCACTCCCCGTGAAAGACGCGCCCCTCGCGCCCTTTCACTCGCACATACAGCGTTCGGCGCGCGGCGACGATTTCTTCTCCAAATGACGTCATACGGAACCTCACGGCGACGGCGACGGCGACGGCGACAGCGACGGCGACGCCGACGGCAGAAATCTGCTTTTGAGTGTCCATATAATTGCTATCGCAATAAAATGTGAAGTAACCTTCAAAACTACGGTCAAGGCAGCGCTTAGCATAAACTTGTGTCGCAGCCAGTCGGAAGCTACGGAAAGCAGTCGTTCCGGGAGGGTTGCCGCGTGCTGACTGTGCGCGTAGAGTTTCCTACAGAACGTTCAAGAGGAGCAGGCATTGTATGGCGGCAGCCCTCCCGGAACGGCTGCATTTCGCAGCTGCAAACAGGCTGCGACACAAGTTAATGCTAGTGCTGCCTTGGCTGCGCAGTTTGCTTCCTCGTAGACGAAGGTTAAAGCGGAGATTTCTTGGCCTACTTTCCCGGGTTCGGCGTGGCTGCCCGACTGCTGTAAAATAATCTCGACAAGCATGCATGCATACTTCGCTTTAGTTCCTGTCATTTTGTCGGTGCATAGCTGGTGAGCGTTAAATTGCATGGCACTTAAGTTGTGACCTTTGTGATTCGTAAGCAAGAACATTTCATGATATTACACGCTTCATCGCATGAAAGTAAACAAGATTGTACGCAAAAGCTTCGCTTTACATAGATTCCAATATGTGTCAGGGATATGCATGACCCCCCCCCCCCCCCCCCCCCGCCGCAGACACACATACCTTAAAAATGGTGCCAAGTGTTATATTGAACGATCCGTACCATAAAATGATATCGTTCAGCGAAATTTGAGCACGAACCAAGTAGCGGTAAGCGCTGAATAACTTTGCTGCGTAAGGCAAACCGCGGTCACGATCGACATGTTTGTGGTTCTCGGAGCATCCAATTTGCCAAATAATTGCCTTCGAGATTAGCATGGAGATTAGCTTCTGTTATTCCAAGGAAGTGGACGCTGAGCTCCGGATTTGGACACCACCTATTTTCGTAATACTTATTGTAGACGGAAAGTCGCCCGCAGCGCTACGTTTGCAAGTAGTGGAGGAGGAGCGCATCACAGATTTTGTCTCGGCTGACTATCGGCCGACCCACTATTCGATTCACACATCTTGCGCGATCTCAGCGCCATCACACGAACTACACCATAACTACAAACGTGAAAAAGAAAAGTTTTGGTCACGTGGTTTCCGGTTGGCCCGAGCGTGTGTTGTTGAAGGAAGGAAGGCGTGTGGGGCTTCCCTGGGCCGTAGGTTAGGCGCTGGCTGGCACGGCTGTGTGTGTCATTGGCACGGCGGTGCTGCGGCCACCGAACACTCCCCGCGCATCGGAGCACCGACAGAACCGCCCGTGTGGCATGTTGTGGACGGCCGGCGCGATCGAAAAGCGGAACTGCTGAGAAGCGCCGCAGCTGTGTGGTCACGTCAAGACAGCTACGCTACCCCCCCTCCAGCCCAGACGCCGCTGTCATGGATAAGTTGCTAGCGCAGTGCGGCTGCCTCTACGGGCTGCGGTACGGGCCCGAGGAGCTGGAACAGCTGCAGCGCAGTCACAAGATCGACAAAATGATCCAAAAGGACAAGCAGGTGATTCGGCGCCAGGTCAAGCTGCTGCTGCTGGGCGCCGGCGAAAGCGGCAAGAGCACTTTCCTCAAGCAGATGCGCATCATCCACCACTGCAGCTTCGAGCCCGAACAGCTAGTCGAGTATAGGGCCGTCGTGTTCCAGAACGTGCTTCGCGGCATGAAGGTGCTGGCGGACGCCCGGCAGAAGCTGGCCATCGCGTGGCAGAACCCCGCGAACGAAGTTCACGCTCAGCGCTTGCTGGGTTACGAGTCGTCCCTCGAACCCGCCGACGCCGAGACATTCGGCCGGTACGCGCCCTCGGTGCGGGCTCTGTGGCAGGACGCCGGAATCCGGGTCGCCTTCGAGCGACGCATCGAGTTCCAACTGGTCAGTGCCCCCCCGGACCACCTTTGCTCGATACGGGCTAGCGATTGTGTAGTGTACTGCGACGTTGCGACACATCGATGGAACTTTTGACAGCTGTCCCGAAGAGACGCGCTGTGTCAATAACGTGTAGCCATCGGCCGCCGGTGTAATTTATTGTACGGGAGTTTTGCGCGGGTATCGAGCTCTTTTCACCGGACGGCGGGTGACTCGAAGGGCGAGATAATCGGCGCGATTAAAGCGTGTGCAATACGTTCGCGTTTGCCTGGCTCCGGAAATGATCGGTACGGTGGGCTCTAGTATCGATAGCCGAGCCGCGTCGTGTCTGCTAGTAAACGTGGGTTACCAAAGAACTTTCTCACTTTGCAGCAATAATCTGTACCGCGAAGCGGCTTAGATTGTTGGTTATCTGTCGCCAAGTGCTTTTCTTGCGGTGAACACATTGTAGCCGTATGCTTTATCGTCCAGCTTTCTTGCGCAAGACGTCAGATAAACTTTCGCCAGACCCCTGAATGCACGGGTCGTCTTTGACTGCTGATTAACCCCGTGATGCCCAACGTTCCATATTCGATACACGACGTTGAATACCTCAAAATGCTCGTTTAATCGGGGAAACGCAGTGGCCACAGAAGCTTTTCTGACACGCTGGAGCGAAGTTTCAGTTAAGGATGGCTCAGCAAACAAATTTCATTGTATTTCTCAGCCTTATTTTCGGTGCAAATCTCCACTCCGTGGTCAGAATTAAAATGATGGGGTTGTTTTAATTTTCATTGATGTGCAATTGTGCTTGGGCTTTCGGGGGTTAATTTCGACCATTTGCTCGCACTTGCCCGTGGGTTGTCGCAGTGCTCGAAATATAGTGCAACTAGTTACACTCTTGTCTTCTTCGCAGGGCGATGGAGTTCGCTACTTTTTTGACCACCTGGACCGAATTGCTACCAAGGTAAGTGGTTAGCATTTACATAAACTTCCTGGACACAAACGTATGCATGAATAGAATACCAGCCAGGAGGTCATTCACCTTGTGGTTGGTTTTCTGTTGAAGAAGCACTGGCAAGTTACCATGTCATGACAGCCACTGTCATTGTTTTGAAAGCTTAACACATGGGGTATTGTGCAGGTTTATCGCTCTCGGCACAGTGTGTGTTGGTTTACTTTTACATTTCCATCAGGTGACTGACAAGCCCGCTAGTCAGATGCACATAAAGCTTGAAATGATGATTTACACACGCTCTGTGGTACCCATTTTGGTTACGATGTTGACACCTGTGTTCTCAGTACTGGCACATGCCACGGTGCATACCTTGTTTCTAGGTGGGTTTTCAAGTCAACATAATGACAAGTGATTTCATTATGAACTTAGATTCAGCTTGGGACACTTGGCCTGATTGTAGTGAACCACCTACCACCACATGAACAAATTTGATTTGTTGCTATCTAGCTTTGTAGTTAGAAAAAGAAAGTGTTGTGGTAGCTGGCCAAATCAAAAGTTGACTGATATTTTGGAACAATGAACCATTATGATTTTTTGAAATGTCACTGAACTTTGGACTTAATAATGAAGTTTGCTTAAAAAGTGTAGCACAAAAAAGAGTACTACCTTCATATGCAGACACAGCAATGTGCAATTATCGTTAGTTCCGAAAATTCCTGAAAGGCGCTACTACAGACATAAAGAAAAACAAAGAAAGAGCATATGCAAGTGTTTGTCAGGCACCTCTTGACATGTGACCAGCAGCCATATTTTATTTGTTGGAAGAGACTTGATGCATGACTGCCAAAGGTTATAAAATGTTTCAGTATTTCTTCCGCAGTGGTAGCTTTGCTTCTCTGTGTGATTCACGCGTCTGTTCTAACATCCAAGAACGAACTCGCCCACCAACACTTTTTTCAGTTTTTGCTAGACAGAACTGGCCCTTGCTGTAAGAGCGCACACTAACTGTTGAATTTCTGGTGCTTCTGGTGTTCAGGAGTACATACCCACCAACCAGGACATTCTGCACGCGCGGAAGGCCACCAAGAGCATCACGGAGTTCGTGGTGCCCGTCAACGGAGTGCCGTTCCGTTTCGTCGATGTGGGTGGCCAGAGGTCGCAGCGCCAAAAGTGGTTTCGCTGTTTCGACAGTGTCACCTCCATCCTCTTCCTCGTGTCGTCCAGTGAATTTGATCAGGTGGGCATCTCCTTCTCCCTCAAACCTGGCTTCTCAAATCTTACACTGTCATTCTGAGATAAGTCAGAAAAGTCACCACTGCTTCACAGCCCCTGTAACTCCTGAATACAGGTGCTGACTGATGATTCCCGCATGCTCGGTTAGTCGAACGGCTTTGCCACGCTGCCACTCAGCCTTAATGCACAAAGGTGACCAAAATTTCGGACGTGTTCAGTACGACGTTCAATATTTTTCACTCCGCCTACATGACCACATGCTAATTTGACCTCTGAGTCGAGCTGAAAGAGATATTTTTTTGCCTTCATACGTCGCTAGCATGGTCATCGGCCATGCTGACGGTGCCTTCTCGAAAGTGAAACTGGCGAAGCCTAGTGGATCCCAAAGTCACCAGCTGTATCCGAGAAGACAAGCCAAGCCACTAAGTTCTTAAGACTGCACCTGCGGTTCCACGCATCTTGTGTTTGTTTATTTACATTTTAATCCTTTCAGACATAACTTTATCTTGTTGATTGAAAGCTTACTTTCACCACATTTCTTGCGTCTTTAGAATCATAGAAAGTATTCGCTTCAGAAAAGATAAAGAATTTTATTTTCTTTATGGAGCTTTGTCAAGATTACAGAATGTGGACTCCACGCTAAACGTCACTACAGGAACATCAAATATGAGAACATCAACTATTTCGGGTTTTGAAAAGCACTTATCCAGCCACTTGAATATTATGCCTGGTGCATGACATTGTGAAAAACAATGAAAGAAGGGAACCTGCTACCTGCAACAACGTACTGAAACCAGGAAAAACACCCAACCTTCTACCTTCCCACTCATTTTACTAAAAAGTTTTGCATATGTTATCTAAACTTGCAGCACAATTCCAATCATAAGTATTTCAAGATATATGCAACACATTTTAAGCATGATTACTTTCATCAGCGCTTTTGCTATTGATGCACTCTCTTGGTATACACAATTGTGTACACAGCGTCTGAAAAGGTTAAACGGTGACATGGTCCTTGGCAATTTCTTTGACTGCTATTGCAAATCTTGGTCGGCCGGTATCATCGGCATGAACTCCACCCTTGATGTCTGGATTAACGAGGGTGGCTATTAAGTGAGAGTAGTGCCTGACAGTGACTGTTGTGAAGGAGCCCACGATCGCTTGGCTGACGTAGCTTGATTGATTTCCATTATGTTACCAGGGAACGAAAATTTGGTGGATTCATTGACTGCAATTTTGTATATCTGTAGTGACAGCGTGACAATGGGCAAAATAAGGACTGACTAGGTCGTAGGCACCTACATGCATGTGTGCACAGCAGTATGTTGACTAGCTTTTTGGACGCTTGTGAAATAAAGCCACTTACAGTAATACCCTGTTAACTAGAAGTAGTAAAAACTGGGGAAAATTTTGAGGTAAGCGGAGCTTGGAGATAGCTGAACTCACGAAAATATGAGCATAACCACCCCATAAAGCCAACATGACGCCTGACATGTCCAATATGACGCCAGTAACCACCAACTTCCTCACACAAGCTCAATGTACCAGGAGTGGTAATTTTAGTAGATCATTTTTGCGATATTATGTGTGACCCAGCAATCGACATGCCGGTCGTATATAGGCGAGGCGAACCTTGCACATATAAGTGCAAACACAGATGCATGTTGACACCATGTTGGAAACAGTAAAGATATTGCGAACGTGCTCAGTTCCCCGATGTTTTCGACCGAGGATAACCTCCACAGTGTTGTTCTGACCACTGACGAAGCACGAAAATCAACTGCACTGAATAACCCATCACTACAAAATCATGGCCCTTAAAAAAAAGGGTAGGGGGTGGGTACATACCGGACATTTGGCACAGGTGCAACGCAGTTTCAATCATTCAGGTCGACGCAGTTGATTCTCGAGCCATTTATTTTCCACAAAAAAAACTTGTAATGCTGGTCTGCTTGGCGGTGCACTCGGTGCGAGGAAACCGTTCTCAAGCCGCCCGACATACCTGATCAATTGTTTGTCACCGCCACTGCACTCGACTTTGTTCCTAAGCAACCGCAACAAATTTCTTGTCTCGACTAACGTCTGGACGTCTCGTGACTCCTCGTTTTCTTGTTCATCCATGTCTTCGCTGTTATCTGTGGTTTCCGTAATTTCGGCATCGGTCATTTCCCCAGTCACGGGGACATCTCACTCGTACAGAGCGTACTCATCATAGCTGACATCCGACTCATCAGTGCCATCGCTTGCAGAGGCTGCAAGTTGGTGCATTTATTCACAAAGTTGGTCGCAGCCACTGAAGTCCTCCGTCTCCCGCTGTGGTCGAACTGCCTCCCGACAAAATCCGGCATGGTTGAAACAGTTAGCAATCAACAACGGCAGCACGTGTTTACAGGTGCCCATGGGAAGGTGGACAGCGCCAAGTATATCAATTTCATAGCCCTTCCCGTTCTCATAAGACAACAAGATCCGCTGTAGAAGGTTTTTTCTGTACAGCTTGTGGGTGATCTCGATGACACCTTGGCCCATTGGTTGTAGGACGGACGTCATGTTAGCTGGGAGAAACTCGAGTGCAATAGCCTACAGGTTTTCAATTTTGCCATGCCTAGGGCAGTTATCGATAATGAACACGACTTTTCGATTTTGTTGCGCCATTTTGCGATCTAGCACACGGACATAAAACTCGAAGAGCCCTGTGGTCATCCATGCCGTCTTGTTTGCACGGTAGATTACCTCCTTGGGCAACCGTGCATTTCCAAAGCACCTGGGGTTTTGTGCTTTCCCGATGATAAAAAGCGGCAGCTTCTCATTTCTGCTTGCGTTCGAACCAAATAGGATTGTTATCCTATCTTTACGCTGTTTGACACCCGTGCACGCTTCTCTTGGCATGTATGTGCGGCTTGGCAACATTTTATAAGAGAGCGCGGCCTCATCCATATTAAAAATGTCCTGGTCAGTGTAAACCTTCTGTAGCTCTGCGAGCCGGTGTTTACGCCAGTTGTCCACCGCCGCAGGGTCAACAGTGCCGCTTTCTCCCATTAATAGGCTTTGAAACAACATTGTTACGCTTCTTAACCCTTTGAAGGTCGAATTATTTTGAAAAAAACTTTCCCAGATGGTCAAATTACTTTATTGTGGATATTGAATGTACAAAATGTATAAAGTCGGGAATAAATAGTGAAAAAAAATTAGAAACAGTATTTTGATGTCGGCATCACTCAGAACTTCAAATGTTCAATAATATTTCAGAGTGTGGTATTCCTTGAAACACCGTTCTACGCACAGCGCCTTATCGCGCAAATCAAGGTAGCGCCAATCAAAGAGCAGCGCCAATCAAGGTAGAAATCAGCTTCCGCCGCATCTGCAAGAAAGTGCCGACAAAAAGAAAACTCGTGTTTCGCGCGCCTCCGTTGCGATCATTCGGTGGAACCGAAACCGCGTAAGCGCGTTGCCGCAGAGAGCGAGAATACCTCGTGATCGGCGCTGATAAACAAGCTAAGACAGCGCCAATCAAGATAGAAATCAACTTCCGCCGCCCCTGCAAGAGAGTGCCGACAGAGAGAAAACTCACGTTTGGCGCGCCTCCGTTGCGATCACGCGGCGCAACCGAAACCGCGTAAGCGCGTTGACGCAGAGAGCGAGGATACCTCGTGAGCGGTGCTGATAAACAAGCTAAGACAGCGCCAATCAAGATAGAAATCAACTTCAGCGCCACTGCAAGGCAGTGCCGACAGAGGGAAAACTTACGTTTCGCGCACCTCCGTTGCGATCACGCGGCGGAACCGAAAGCGCGTTGCCGCAGAGAGCGAGAATACCTCGTGAGCGACGGTGATAAACAAGCTAAGAGCAGCGCCAATAAAGGTAGAAATCAACTTCCGCCGCCCCTTCAAACGTTTCGCGCGCCTCCGTTGCGATCACGCGGCGAAACCGAAACCGCGAAAGGGGTGTTGCCGCAGTCTGCTCGACGCACGCGCTGAAACTAGAAATCAGTTCTGTTTATCTCCGCAAGAAGGTAGCACAAATGTCAAACGCTTCTTGTAAATCCTAAAAGGTGGCAGCACCTCCCGGTAAGCATGCATCGTCATTATGGCGCGAAATTTCAAACGGAGGATCGAAACCGTACCCGTACGGCAAAGACCTTGCGGGACAGAAAACCGCTGCCGTACAGATACGGCAAAAACCTTCAAAGGGTTAAAGCGATCAAACCACCCATTCCTGCAACTGAAATCTCTGCACCCCCTCTGCAGAGCCAGGGCATCTGCTTTTTCCATCATCATATACGCCGTTACAGGAAGGTTGGCTGCCCTGATGTTTTTCAACCACAGTAAGAGTGCCACTTCGATGTCCGAGTACTTGGAACCTCTAACCCTCTTCTTTTTACTTGAAAAATTATTTTAAAATCCATCCAGTACTTTATCCTTGTTTTTGAAGACTGTCGACAGCGTTACAAAGGAATATCGAATTCCTTGGCAATGTCCGGCTTCTTCCTTCCTGTCTCTATTTCCTTTATGAGGGCAATCTTACGCTTCAATATCAGCGATTTGCACTTCTTGAGCGCTGCCACCCTCGCGTAATTATTTCCGTGCCCACTCAATTCCCCATGAAGCGTCACACTTACTTGGTGTAGAACACAATCCACAAAACAAAGAAAGGTTTGCGCGTACACGTGGGCGAATCGCACTGGCAGTAGGCAACACGGAAAAGAGCAAGGGAACAACTGCCAACAGTGCCCAGAATGCCAAAGCCACGCCTAAGTGACTGCGCCCTCTAGATAAAGACACAGATCTTGAGGCCATTGTTCCCCTTTGGACACTGGGTGGTGTCCAAAGCTTGATATATAAAACGTATTTTCGGCTTCCAAAATTGTTTTCGCCGTTTGCAGTCAGCTGAACAATGGCCTCAAGATCTGTATCTCTCAAAAGCACCATGCTGTTCATTGCGAGCAAACGTCGCGGGAGAAGGCTCGCCGCCTCCCTTCTTTGTAATGTGACCACCCCCAGCGCAGCCGTGCACAACAGCTGCTTTCGAGCACTGGGCATCGAGACACTGCTGTGTGTGACTGGCGCGTTAACAAGTGGCGGCGCGCTCGCCTCTGGCCGATGCTACTCTCACACTCTTTGCGTGCGTCAGCGGTCGTAGCGACGCTCCGCCCGCGTAATCAGTGGGATCCGCCGGAATTATTCAGCTGAACGGAATTATTCCATCACTGAACGTGAGTGCCTTGCGCTTGTCTGGGCAGTGGCGAAATTTTGCCCTTACTTATATGATCGGCTATTTAAAGTCACCACAGACCACCATGCACTCTGCTGGCTTTTATCCCCTGAAAGACCCTACCGGTCGCCTAGCGCGCAGGGCGCTACACCTACACGAATACTCGTAAACAGTTGCCTACAAGTCCAGCCGTTCACACCAGGATGCTGACTGCTTGTCCCGCCATCCAGTCGACCCTCCTGATGTTCCTGCGACGATGCTTCTGCTTCTGTATTTTCGCTATCTGCTTTCACTGACCTCGCTACCAAACAGCGCCGACATCCAAACATACATTGTATCATGGACAAGCTCATATCTGGGTCAAGCGATCCCTCCCTTCGCTTGTTGGTATTCCAGGACGGCATTTTACATCGGTGCAGCATGCACCCTAGCGGACCTGAAATGCTGCTTGTCATTCCCCGGCATCTTTGTACCACTGTTCTGTCCCAGCTGCACGATGTACCAACTTCTGGTCACCTCGGGAATCTCATACGTACGACTGTGTCCGGCGACGATTCTTTTGGCCTGGTCTATACCGATCTGTCCGCCGCTGTGTTGCTTCTTGTGAGTTATGTCAGCGCCGGAAAAAGCCATATGTTCTCCCTGCTGGACGACTCCAACCTCTTGACGTTCCTGCCGAACCCTACTCTCATGTTGGTGTAAACCTCCTTGGACCTTTCCCCACATCTGACTTCGGCAACAAGTGTATTGCTGTCGGAACCGATTATACAGCTTGGTTTGCAATCACCAGAGCTCTTCCAACCTCCTGTGCAACAGACGTAGCCTACTTTCTGTTGCACAACATCATTCTTCACCACAGCGCTCCTTGTCAACTTCTTACTGACCAGGGTCGCTACTTCCTCTCTATAGTTGTGGACGACTGCTCCCCTCCTGTTCTACCAAACACAAACTCCTGCATACCATCCGCAGATGAACGGGCTTACTGAGCGGCTTAATCGAAAAATAATGAACAAACTCTCTATGTATGTTTCTGAGGACCATTGTGACTGGGATACTATTCTCCCTTTTATCACATTCGTGTACAATTCCTCACGCCATGACACTGCAGGTTACTCGCCATTTGATTTGTTGTACGGCCGCAATCCTATATTGCCTTTTGATACAATGCTGCCTACCCCTTGAGAGTCCATGTCTGAGCATGCTTGCGATGTCATTGCCCGAGCCGAAGAAGCACTCAAAGTTGCTCACTGTCGCCTTTGTGCTTCTCGGAACAAACAGAAAAGCATTTATGATAGTCGGCACCGTGACGCCGACTATCTTCTCGGTGATCTTGTCCTTCTATGGTCTCCGACCTGCCGCGTCGGCCTCTCTGAAAAACTAATGTCTCACTACTCCGGTCCTTACCGGGTCCTCCGCTAAGTGACCGATGTGACCTACGAGATCTCTCCGGTCACACCTACTACTCGCTCCCTCCAGACTTCTCATGACGTCATTCATGTCAGCTGCCTGAAACGCTACTTGTCTGTCCTCGTCTACCTAAGAAGTACTGGGACGGTGCTTCCACGCCGGGCGGAAATATGTTACACTGCTCTGCACAACATCGAGGAAAAGGACCACGAGCTTGGCGCTGAAGACGACGACTTGCTTCTTCCCTCCGTAACAATATCTCCGACACCTCATCGTTGTCACGACAAAGGGTGGCATTGTGCAACGACAGCAGCGGCAGTGACGACGAGATTGACAGTGGCCCATCTTTCACCCCGACCCTGATATTCACACAAAGTGCGGTGTCGTCAATCGAGTCTGATTGATTTCGTGCACCCTAAAGGATTGCCGCCAGTGTTAGCGCAGCAGGTGGATGCAATGCACACCACTGTTGTAAACCTGAAACTGCCGCGAAATCAAGTACAGATTTCTGACTATCAGTGTACCTAATGTTTGACACGCTGTTTAGAGGTATAAATAAATGTTTAATTTTTCACAGCTTACTTCTGCGTGTATTCTTTAATGCAAATTTGGGTTCAGAGCTACAAAGGTATGTTCAGCAGCTTTTTTTTACGGCAGTCCGGATATAGCGATTGATTGTAATGATGGAATTTTTCATTTTTTGATATCATTATAACTGGGCTGCACTGAGCTCAACTCATGCAAAAGGCATACCTGCTAACTATCCCGAATTGTTTTTTAAGTGTACGAACTTGAGCTCATTTTACAATTTTATAAAAAAATAGGTTCAATTCGCGAAAAGGATTTAAGGGTTTCGAAGAATGGCGTGCCGCCAGATGACAAAAAAGTGCATACAAAACAGAAATTGTGATAGCATCTATGTTACCCTTTTGTGGCAGCACTAGTCAACTCTGCCATATACTGGAGGGTTTCCTGCTTCGAGCTAGTTTATTCAGAGAAATTCCTGAAGCAGGGGAAATCCGCAACAAAATAGTCGATAAAAATTATGTGTAGCTTGTCAGTCTAAACTTAAATCATTGTCAATTTAATGTGCGTATGTATCTGTAAAGATGTGTGCTCAGGGAAAACTTTGATGAAATGCTCGCTTTCACTCCCCCCCCCTGTCATGTCTGCAGAATTTTTAGAAATTTTAACATTCACTGGAATGAAAATTTGCGTAAAACATTTTTGTTTGAAAGCAGTTTGCAAGGAGATGCCCTTTAATACCTTGCATGTTTTACACCTTTCAAATGGGTGCTGCAGGACCTTTTAATACATTCAATACTCTATGTGCTGTTGTATGGTAAGGATCGAATGCGCATCATTCTATGTCACAGTGCTATGGAAGCATGAACAGCAGCTTTGCCATAGTATTGCTGGACTAAAACGCCAGTTTCTCACACCTCACACAATCTTGAAATAGCTGTGCACAACCATGGTTTAGTTAGGTTTTGAGTGATAGCACATTTAAGCTTGAACCACTATGTATGTGCAGTTTGTGCCATTGGTTGTACTGGTAACAGGTGCAACATAGACTGCAGTTTTCATTATTGAAATCTTTGTCGAGACATACCGTATTTTTCGGGCCATAAGTCGCACCCCTCTCAAAACAGCCGTTTTTTCAGAAAAAAAAAAACGTATATAAGTCGCAACGGTGTATAAGACGCACCCGTTCGTTCAGTAAGCGATTTAAAAACTCGTTGAGGATCAGGTCGTGAGGAAGTGTGATGAAAATACACGCTTGCAGCGGTTGCTGCCTCTTCACATATACCGCGGTAGGCAGTGCTGACACGCGTGCAAGCGCATTTTATTCTGGTAGCATGAACCATGCTAATGATGGCTTACATCACGGCGCTCATTCAAAGCCATTGAAGTCGTCTTCCTCTGAGTCGCTGACAAACAATGCAGCTACTTCAGGTTGGAGTTCCGCTGGCACATCACTGTCGTCTTCCGACTCGCTGGTATCCAACTCAACATCGCCATCAGCCGCGAACCGGATCAGCCCAGCCTTTTGAAACCCTGCAACAATAGTTTTCTCGGAAATTGAGTTCCATGCCACACTAACCCATTTGGCCACTTTTCCATACTCTGCGCATCGCATGCGCCCTGTTTTTGTTAAGCTATAATCCCCTTCCGACATCCAGGTCTCCCACTAATGTCGCAGAACTGCTTTAAAACTGCAGTTCACAGAAATGTTGAATGGCTGAAGCATCTTCTTCATGCTGCCAGGTATGATGACTGGGATGCAGTTCTTTGAACTTGTCTTTTTCTTGATGATATCGGTAATATGCGCCTGCATACTGTGCATCAGCAGCATTCCTGGCATCACGTGAAAGAATCCATCCGGTCGACATCAGGTCAAGCCACATGCCCATCATTTCTTGGTCCATCGATCCCTTTGTGTTCGCCCGAACCAGCACAACGGGAGGAAAAAAGTCCTTTGGCAACTTTTCTTGTTTAAAAATCAGCATGGGAGGCAGCTTTGTGCCATCCGCACAACAGGTTAGAACAATGGTGAAGTGAGACTTCACCATGGACTGTTGTCCTCACTGTAACAGTTTTTTCGGGAGACGCTTTTCCCAAGCGGAATATTGAAAGTCAGCGGGACTTCGCACATGTTGACGATGTGGCTTGCGCTGACATTCTCCTTCTCAATTTCCTCCCTCGTGAATGAGCTGAATTGGTCAAGCTGTGCCTGAAAGTTGTCGGGCAACTTCTGGCACATTGGCGTTCAAGCTCTCATGACCAGCTTATTCCGCTGCATAATGCGGAATGGACCACCCTCGAAACCAGCAGCATTGGTCTCCGTTGCCAGGGTCTTTGCCTTCAGATGCAGTTGCACTGTTGACAGCCCTCTGCCTTCGGCTCGTTCTTGCAATTACCACGTGCGAAGACAATGCTCGAGATCCGCTCAACGTGCCTTCATGCCGCGGTTCTCTTTCTTTGTTGACTTCATTGTCCGGATCGGAGGCTTTGCGCCACTCCCAGATCATCTTCTCGCTGACTTCAAATTCCCTCCCTGCTGCTCAGTTTCCAGGCACCACTGCACGTTCAACTGCACGCAGCTTGAATCTCATCTCATAACTTCGCCGACTTTGCTTCGCATGTGGCGCCATGTTTAGCAAGGCTGCGACGTCACATTGAAAATTTGCAGCGACAATGCCAACGAGTGCAATGAAGTGTCTGATGTTGATGCGGCTTCACCGGTTAGAACGGGTGGTTGCTAGTGCGTGGTAACAAGAATTAAAACAATAAAATAGCTCTGTGACTAAAGGAAAGAAAAAAAAACAAAAATACTGCTGTGCATGGCAGAAGGCGACACGTGGTGGAGTGTCATTTGATGTCTGCTTGATAGAGGGGGGTGGCTGTCGCATCTAGTCCGATTTTGACTGTATATAAGTCGCACCGTTATATAACAAGCACCGCCGAAAAATGAAGGGGAAAAAATGCGTCTTATAAACCGGAAAATACGGTACTAGTGCATGATGCAACTCTAAATACGAATGCCTAGGCCTTAGAAACACCAAATCTTTTCACGCCAGTAATACACTACACTGTATGTGTGCCAGATTGGAGCTTTGTGGTCAGGCTTTACTTATACTTAGTGGGATGGTGCAAATGCATGGTACCTGGGGCCGTTTGTTTTTATACCGTGTTGCTTTCACCCTTTCTCACTGCATACACATAAATGCACTGCCAGGATTGGCCATTTTGCATGGCAGATGGGAAAATAATAAGACCAAAGTGAACATTTCATACAAAGCATGATCCGAGATGATCTCCATTTGCACTTATCATTCAATTGTAGTTAGGTATTCTTTCTTCTCATAATGCATTGACTGGCACATCACAGGGCCCTCTTCGGTTTTGGTGAATTGCTGTGGCATTCTGCATTCACATGGTGACCCTGTTTCAAACCAGGATTGTAGGACTGGCAAACCAGTTGGAGACGATTTCCTGTTATGTTCATGCGGACTGCTTTGCTGAAATTGTGTATGGCAGTTTGATGGAGTCAATTGAAATACCATTTTTTAGGAAAGATACTGTGACTCTGTTATCTACTGTCGCATGGTTTTTACAATGTTCTATGCAGAGTGGTGCGAACTTTTGATACGGACCCGTTTACAAAACTAAATGGATCCACCTTGTGTTTAACATACTGCGAAGACTGAGTAGGCAAGACCAGCCATGCCTTCACCATGTGAGGCTGAATGTGACTTGTACCAGCTAATTTAAAGGTAGACATCAGTTATTAGGCTAGTCCATGGGTTCAGTTTACTATGGTTTTGAGGCCTTGCCACATGTTTTAACCTCTTCTAGCCTCTTGTTGCGATTCTGCGACATAACCAAATCTGTAATCCTAAATACTAACAAGACTTAAGCTTAAGCGAGATAAATTTTAATTCTGACACGATGCGTAGTCATTCAGTCATATGTGGGTGGGCTTGCCATCTCTGACTCTGAAAAACGTAGTGGACCTGCAACTCCACTTGGACGACTGGAGTTGCAGGCTGGCACGTCGGAAAACATCAAGAATGGCCGACAGACACGTAAGGTGACTTGCAAATGTGGGTGAAAAACTATGACATCGTCTAAATAACATCGACAAGTGGACCATTTATAGCCGTGAAGTAGAGAGTCCATCATTCGCTCGAAGGTTTCCGGAGCATTACAAAGGCAGAACGACCTAACCCTGAATTGATGAAGCCCATCCGGTGTTACTAAAGCAGTCTTTTCGCGGTCAATGTCATCTGCAGAGATCTGCCAATACCCAGAGCGAAGGTCTAAGGATGAGGAGTACATAATTGGCTCCATGCAGGCAATCCAAGGCATCATCAATACGTGGCAGTGGGTAGTCTTTGTGCGTGATCTTATTCAGATGTCTGTAATCAACGCAAAAGTACCAGCTGCCATCCTTCTTCTTAACAAGGAAAACTGGGGATGCCCACGGACTAGATGAATGTTCAATGATGCCATTAGTCGGCATTTCGTCCATCTCATGCCGTATAACTTGATGTTTGGCTTGTGGAACGTAGTACGGATGGCTGCATAGGGTGATTTGGCCTCTCCGGTATATATACGGTGAGTGACCGCCGACGTCTGGCCTAAAAGACGGCCATAAAAATTGAAAATGTCGCGATAAGCCTCCAGGACACGACGTATGTCTGCTGCGAGCGTACGAAGAAGGTCAGATGTGAGCTTAGGCTGTCTGGTGTAGGATTGGACTGATGGAACTTGCCTGCGGACGATGGTGGAACTTCCGTGTCTAATAGAGATATCTCACA
Organism: Dermacentor silvarum; assembly: GCF_013339745.2. Taxonomy (NCBI): domain Eukaryota; kingdom Metazoa; phylum Arthropoda; class Arachnida; order Ixodida; family Ixodidae; genus Dermacentor; species Dermacentor silvarum. The sequence continues at coordinate 26,967,412 of NC_051158.1, read as the reverse complement.
GTCACCGATAGGCGAGATATCGGCCAGCGACATGCCTCTTGGGATAACCTGTGAGAAGTAGTTAACATTAAGGAGAGGGAGTGTGGTTCGGTTGTCTGCCGCAGTGAGTAGGGTGTGCGGAAGGGCGACGACATTCCCTGTCGAGCACTACGTGAGCACTCGAACACACCACATAGGTGCCGTCAGGAACAGACGGAAATGAGGTCACAGTAACGTACTAGGTAGGCTTACGGTGGCAGGCAGATGTCATCGAGGGAACATAAGCGCAGTTGTGTCTTTCGTGCAATGTCGCAACCAAGGGGCAGTTGAAGCTGAATCACACCAGACCCGCAGTCAGACAGAACGGAATGAGATGATAAGAAGTCTAATCCTAGAATAATGTCGTGAGGACACTGTTCCAAAACTGCAAACAAAACAGTGGTAAGGTGCCCTGCGATGCTGAATGCAAGCAGTGCACATTCCGAGCACGGTGGGCATTCCTCCATTGGTGACGCGGAGGGTTTGTGATGAGGTAGGTGTGTGCACTTTGTTCAAGCGGCGGTGCAATTGGGCACTCATTGCAGATAGTTGCGGACCATTGTCAATTAATGCCGGAATGTTTACACTGTCGACTATACGTCAGTCAAGTTTTGTCTGGTCATTAAAGTGAGCAGAGGATTTTTAGGTTGAGTCGTCAGTGCAGCATCACCTCCAGCAGCTGCAGCAGTTAGTTTTCCGGGGAAGAGTGTCAGAGGTTTATTGGGGACGACGGCCAACGAACTGGTGGCGAACAGGGCTGGTGAGGCCGGAATGACGGTGAGGAACTGTTCCATGTAGCAGTAGCATTGACTATGGGCTGGTCAAATTGAGGCTGGAAACGGCGTGGGCTTTGTCCGGAACGGTAATAACCATAGGTCGGTTGCAGAAGTGAAGAAGCGATACGATTGCGACAGTGGTAGGCAATGTGACCGATTCGATGGCAGGCGAAGCAGATCGATGGCAAGCAAAGCAGTTCGCCATTCGGCAGGGTTTCGATAGCCTGGAGGGTACTGCAAACTAGGCGAAGGATAAGGTCCATTAGCGAGTCGTGGAGTTGTGATATAGCAAACGGAATGAACACCAATATTTTGGAGTTCTTCGCGGACTATTGCTTGAACAAATGGTACCGTGGGCAAGCTGTTGGGATCACTGACGCGTGGACAAAGGGTGACAGGTGACATTGCTTCAATTGCACGCCGAACAATTCGTGTCAGATCTTCTGAAATCGATGGTTGCTGCATTCTGCTGTCCTCGCATGAGCAAGTCGCAGCTGTGTTTGGCAAGCGGGTGAACGACGTTGGCAAAGTTGCTATGCCGTGGCTCTTTGCCTACTCAAAGCGTTGGCACTCCTTGATAATATCGTGGACTGTTGCACAATTCTTACACATTAGCAGATTGAAAGCATCGTCAGTGATGCCCTTCAAAACATGCCCGTCCTTGCCCGACTCTCACATGTCACTGTCAGCCTTGCGGCACAGAGCAAGCACATCCTGGATATAAGTGACGTATGATTCCATGGACGTTTGTGCACGAGTTGCTAGATCTTTCCTAGTGGCGTTCTTCTACTCGAATGGATGGCCAAACGAGTCCTTCAGCTTCTGCTTACACGTTTCCCAGTCCGTAAGCTCATCTTCGTGGTTTTCAAACCATACCTTGCAAGTAGAACATCAAGTTCGCCACCATTACCAAGTTGCATCCCATCTGTTGTGGATACTCACATTCTCATACATGGCGGTTCAATCTTCCACATCGACGTTATCGCTTCCGCAGAACGTTCCTGGATCTTTTGGATACACCAGGACAATGTTAGGGCTTGTCGCCGCTGGTGCAGGTCCCGCATCTTCCGTCAGGATGTTAATACCGAGGCGACGATCGCTGCGGAGCTCCGTGGTCTCTTGGAAATACCCCGCACCTCCAACAAAATGCCACGGGGCAGAAATAGTCAAGCGAAGGTGTATGCCAAGGTCAGTTAACACTTCAAGGAACTCACATGAATGTTTTAGTAAAACGAGTTGAATGCAGACGGCTGGGTGTCTGGGTTTGGTGTCAGTGTGTCGTCCTGTAGAGTGTTCACTTCTTTATTATATTTCACAGTGTTTTACCTCAAGCATATTTTCCAAGTGGCTGTGTAGGTGTTTTCCAAGAATGCTAGACATGAAATACTAGTTGTTCTCATATCTGACATTCCTACATAGACTCCTTGCATGGAGTCAATGTTCTGTAAGCTTTACAGAACTCACTAAAGAGTTGAAAATTTTCAAATATGTCCTGCAGCTGTGCACATCTGAATATACTGTTAAAACAATATTCGATTTCTTTCAGCATGCTGCCGTGCATGGTTTCCTGTACTCGTGAAAAAAAAAATATGAGTATGTTGGTTGTGCCAAGGCGCTTGGGTTTTGTGCACATGTAAGATGCACCGACTGAAATATTGGAAAGACCTCATCTTATACATTGGAAAATACGGTAGTGTGCCACTCAACGACTGTGGCAACATCATTTCTCTTGTTGCTAACTTTAAAAATGCCTCTGCCGAGATTTCAAATTTTTTGCGGCTCCATTTGTGACCAAGAAATTCAGTGGCGACTTCGTGGTAAACGTGAGAGAAATGTATTAGCATTATGTTGCACCTCTTTGAGGTCCCGGATCCATGACTTAAACTGCGTTCACCACATTTAGAGTTTTGTTCAGGAGATCACTCGAGACACGTCCTGCCTCTTCGAGGAGCGAAGTGTAACTGATGGTTGCACTATATATATATATGACTTCAAGGTAGAGGTATCTGTGGTTGTCGCAAGGTTATAATTGAAAAGTTGATGTACTTTGTCAAAGGCAACTGTTTATTGTGCCCACTTTTTGGCTGGAGACTGACCTTTCTCAAGACAGAAAACAAAATGTACAGAGTTTGTTTTTATGCCACTTTCCACAGGCAAAAAAAGGAAAGAAAAAAATGTCACATATACGTCACAGGTGCTACTAACAACTTTGTTGTTTAGTATCACCTGTGACGTCTGAAGTGTATATGCTGCTCAGGAGCAGCCGCCATATTTGATGCCGATGCAAGGCTGGGATAATGTAAAACTATTCCAGTTGGTTTTTATTCCAAGTATGCCATTAGTACTCCAAGATAGGTCCAAATAGCTAGGATCTCGTCCTCATGGACGCGGCACCCAAACCATTTTGACCTGTCATGGAGGGCTAATGGCATATTTGGAATAAAAACAAATTGGAATAGGTTAACATTATCCTGGCCCTGTACACATGCTTATGCTTACTTGATTTTTAGGTATTTTGTGTTATAGATACTGTTTTTGAATTTCTGTTACTGCTGCTTGCACGGGGTCGTTCATGTAATGAAGAAAACAAAGTGATTGTGGCCTAATGGTTAGACCATTGGGCTGCTGTGCTGGAGTAAGGAGGCTTGACCCTAGCGTCAAGCCCATAATTATTTTTTTAACTAGGAGCTCTTTGGCGAAACAACATTAGCAGCACCCAGCGGCCAGTCACTGGTCAGAAAAGTCCAGGAGGGTTTGCAAAGAAATCTTCACTTTGAAAGCAGAGCAGAGGCCCCTACCGATTTCACAGCCTGATTTTTCGTACCTGCTGAAATAATCAGACCTTCCCACCATCCATTTATTGATATAATGCGAACCGATGTATTGGCCTGCCGTTACATAAGTGGTTCATGAATAAGCATGAACGTTATCGTTCGTCTGTGGTGCAGATCAGTCTTGTTGCGACCAGAGAGCAGAATGCCTGTTCACAGTGTCTACAGAACAGTTTCGAAATTTCTTATGTAAACAGTCGACGTCCTAAGTAATAAAACAATTTTGAGTGTTTTTCACAAAATATTAGTAGTATTTTCTGGCTTTGACCGCAGTATTTTTTGAACTGCTAAGTTTGGCAGGTCTGTCGTACTGTGCTCAGAAAAAACTAATGCAAATGACGATTGCTTTCTGTCCATGCAGGCATTGCTGGAGGATCGCTCCACGAACCGACTGGTGGAGTCTCGCAGCATCTTTGAGACCATAGTGAACAATCGGTGCTTTGCCGAGGTGTCAATCATCCTGTTTTTCAACAAGACGGACTTGCTCCGGGAGAAGCTCCTTTCGGGCACCACCAGCATCGCCGACTACATCGAGAATTTCCGCGGCGACCCGCACAACCTTGGCGACGTGCAACGCTTCCTGGTGAACTGGTTTTACCAGGCTCGCCGCAGCCAACACAAGCCACTCTTCCACCACTTCACCACGGCCGTGGACACGGAGAACATCAAGGTGGTGTTCAACGCGGTGCGTGACACCATCCTGCAGAAGAACATCACCCAGCTGATGCTGCAGTGAGCAGCTGGCCAGCCTACTCTTGTGTGTCCGCGCGTGTGTGCGGCTGCGGTGATATATCGGCGGGTTCTGTTGGATATTGTAAAATTGGCTATTCTTGCCTCTGGCTAAGTGTTACCATAGTGGGTGTGTGGCACTAAATGTCTCACACATTTTTGCTAGGACAGATTTAAAACCTATCGTACGACTCTGATAAGTTGTATGGGATTGTGCACTCACTGCACAGCTTCTCGTGAGCTTAGTTGCCGTATTTAGTTTGCCATTGAAACTGCAGGCAAATGACGACCGAAGCTAAACTGTTCGAAAAAATGTCATGGATAACTAGAAGGGGAGTAGTCGATTAAGTTGTAAGAGATTACGTGACTGTAAAATGGGATTAGCTTCGATCTTACATGTACTTGCAGAACTTGCATCATAGATCGCCGCAGCAGAGGTGCCTCATTTGGCGCATGTGCAGCTGCCTGCCTAGCCGCACTTTTATGGCAGTGCGTTCACTGCTCTAGTCTGAAGTGCAGCTTTAAGTGAACTTTTTCTTTGGGGGCACGTCTGGGAGTACAAATGGTAATTGCCGATGTACATATTGTAAATAAACACACGAAGTGCCTTGACTTTCTTGAGTCAACTTGTGCTGTGTACCAGTGACTCAGTACTGTGCCCTGTGACACAGCTATCATGTCTGCCAAAGGGTTTGTGCGAAATGTCTGTGTCGGTGGGAGGAGGCAAATTTAATCTTGGAAAAGGAAATTTGTGCTCGCTAGGATTTTGGAAACCGCCAAGGCTTGCATTTTACATCATCTTGCATGTTTTTGCTCGTGCCGCCAGTTTCGTATACTCTTTAGTAGGATATGAACATGAAAAGTGAGTTAAAACAACACTTGATGGTTTCTTTGGCACCTTGTGATGTTCTGGCATCTTGCAAACAGTGCAGATGATGTTGCTACTTTTGTTTGCCATTTGCATTCCTGCCGACATTCTAATGTTGTCTCGCGCTCTTGTATGCTGGGCATCAAGCGCGCTTGAGAAAAGACAGACCAGATGTGGGGAACAGCCTGGTGGTGGTAACGCGTGCCTGGTGCAACACACTGCCTATGAAGTGGCACCTCACTTTGAGATACCCGTGAACATACTTTCTTAGCTGTGATTCGCGAACATCGAACCTGGAGCTTACAGCAGACACAGACATGCATTTCTATGTGTCTGCCGAATGTCAACGGGTGCTTTTACCTTGCGTATTCTTTATTAATTAAAAATACTCATGGAAACTTTGTTAGGATGATTGGAGTTATTGATTAGGTATTCAACCTTCCAGGCTTCAAATGGTAAGAAGTACTCACTTTAAGTTTGCCATGAGTTCCGAGCAAATTTTATGTGATTGTGGCCTGTGGCCATTTTTGGGATTCATGCAAGTGATGGTCTCATACTCAATTTTGTCTCCTTGCCGTTTTCTGTATGTCTGTTTGCCAAGTGCAGTTTCACGTGCCAATTTATCCTAGTTCCCTGCAGAGCGCAGGGAGCAGTGCCTCCATTTTTTTTTATAATGACCGCAGTTTCATCATCGCATATTGTATGTTAATGACTCTGCTAGCCCACGAGGCAATTTGTTGTTTGCAGTGTGTAGCTGCCTGTGTGAGCTTTTGATGGCAGCTGTCTCCTCTTACTATATGTAATGTTAAACGAGTACTACTACTATAATGTGTGAAAATGGGAACAAGGGAGTGTTTATACCATGCAAGCAGTAATAGTGTGTTGTTGCAATTTCTCATGTCGGAAACACACTTGCAACTCCCTTTGCTTGGTCTTAAGTGCACGTGGTGTCTTCAAAACTCTCCTACGTTTTCCCAAAGTGCAATGAAATCCGTGGGCACAACCAGTCAGGCTTTCACCTTGTAAGCCAGCCTACGCTCGAAAACTGACTGTTGCCCAATACATTTTTGTATTTTTCCCAGCAGTGGGTGGTCTGTTCAATAGTTTTTTTTTCTTGACACAACATACCTAACTGCTTTCCTAAAAATTTTATATATTTTTTTTCACCTCACCTTTTCTTTTGTGTGTGTGTGTTGCACCATAAAGAGCTTATGTGACCACTGAGCTTTGATGTCTGTGGGCTTATGTAAAGCCTGTTGTGTCTGTGCCGAAAGTTGCCTGCCTTTTCATGACCTTGTGCAGCTGAACAAATTGAGACAGGGCAGCTTGTATATGTGGCGCACTTTATGATGCCATTATTTAGTCGCACATTCAAGGTCGGCCTGATGGGTACTACCCGGAGTAGCGCATTGCAAAGACTTGAAAAAGCGTTTCTGTGAGACGTGACATTACTACCTTCTTTTTTGTCTCTTTATGATACTATAAAGATTGCAGTGGCGCACCGACGGGGGGGATTCGGGGGTTGTAACCCCCCCTGAGGCCGACTTAACCCCCCCTTTTGTTTAACCCTTTTTCTTTCCTTACGCATAAGATGTAAGACGCGCAATCGTCTGCACACTCGCAAAAAGCGCATTTTTTGACAATTTCCAGTGAAGAAATCGAAATTAGTGCTGTTTAGATTGTATTGGCAAACTGTCACCCCCCCCCCCCTGGCAGAGATCCTGGGTGCGCTGCTGAAAGATTGAATGCATTATTTTACATTGAAGCGTGCTTGATGCAAGTTGGGTAGGAAGAAGAAAAAGAAAAGGAGATATCACTGGAGCACAGCGTGTCCCGATTCCCCAGCCAGGGGATTTCAGGTGCACCAGTCGATGCAATGGGCTGCCTCGTGTTACCCTTCAAGGATGTTCTGCCTTGGTGCAGGCAGAGAGAAAATTGTCTGGACCTCACACGTAGATGAGAGTTGTACGTGCCTTAAGCTCTGCTCCACTGTTCTCGCTTGCATGTGATCCTGACCATCGCATGCGGCGAAAAGTGTTTGATGTGGCGCACTTTCACTGGCGTGGCACTGCGAGCCACAGGAAGCTTCACTCAGGGAAAGGTGGTCCAGGCAGTCCACTCTCTGCAGTGACAGTATTATTGCGGTCACTGGTTGGTGCGTGCAGTAAAAGATGTATTTTGTCCTCTTGGCATTTTTTTTTGCTGCCGTGCCTTATTAGTGGGGACAGGCCTGTTCGACTCCTTGGGTATTTGTCATTGCTGAGCTATCCTGTCCTCTTGTGTTGTCTATGTGCAACATACTTTATTATTATGTGTCACGCTGGAAAAGTCAGTTTTTTTTTTTTTTTTCGTTCACTAGCAGTTCGTGGGACAGCATTAAACAGAGCTACCAGTGAAACAAGTTTACGGAGAAATTGTGTATGTTCAGATGGGTGGCCATCTTACCAGGGTCCAGTTTTCTTTTTGTGCGATATGTACTGGAGCGGTGTTACTCATGCAAAAAAAAGAATATGCAGTTATTTTAAGTTTTAAGACGTTTTGGAAAATAAATGTGGAAACACTGCTATTTATGTGCATTGCTCTTTCTCTGCTTCGAATGGTTCGCTTGTGCTCGGGGAAACAAAAGTAAGCAGCATATAGACATCCGTAGCTCGCGTTTCTTTCCCGACACCAGCACTCGATTTCTCCCCTGACGGGGAAATTCTGCTTAACGCGCGTGTGCGTTTCCACTGTTCCCCTGCGGGAAAACGTTCGGGCTGTTCGTGGAAGGTCTTGTTCGCGAAAGGGCCAGAAAAGCGTTTTAGTTGAAAAAGTTTGCAGCTCCTCGTCACGTTTCGCCATCTTGAAGAAAACGCAAAATTGCATTTTGCAATACTTCTTCCCGACACAAATTTGAAAACACGTGACCCCTCGACAGCCAATCGGAGAGTCAACATGGCGGATAATGGCGGCTGTGCAGCCGCCATGCGTGTCAATATTTATAGAACTTGCATATCTATAAACGTGATGCGTGTCTAGTCTCGACGCGGGGCTCTGTTTTGGATATTCTGCCATCTTCATCGAGGCGTGACGTAGGCGCAACGCGTACAAAATGGTGCTGATGGTTCAGTTTTGCTTTTGTAGTGTGATGCAAACTTGACGTTTTGTCCAAGAAACTAAAATGAAGGCATCTGAACCTAACGTTCTTGATAAAGCAAAACAGTTTTCATCCTCACTAAAAATAAAGCAGCTAGCTCAAGGCGTACGATCATTCCGTCGAAAACGCTTCTCGCTTCTGTCGTCTGCTTCATTAGCTAGGATGCGTATCCCCGGGAAACGGAATGAGTCATCCTATATTGGTGCCAATGCGCTTGTATGGCGCTTGTTTTCTAGACAACATACGCGACCTACCGTTTGTGATGAGTGCACATTCTAGGCCACGTTATCGCTATCTCGTGAAACGCAAGTAAGTAAACCCGACTCGTCTAGCTGCGAAGCGGCCGAATATCACCGATAGCGTTGCTCGCACCACAGGTATCTGTGGTGCGAGCCATATGCCATATGTAAGCCAATAAAGCCCCTGAAAAAAAAACCTGAAAAACTTGAGAGCTTGAATACTTCTAAGCATGCAGTGAATAGCATTGGAGAGATTGTGTCTTCTTGCCTGATCCCTTTCTTGATAGCTAACTTTTTACTTTTCCTTGTGGAGAACCAAAGTAGCTGTGGAATCTTTGTAGATATTTGCCAAGATATTCACGTATGCCTCCTGTACTCCTTGATTATGCAATCCCTCTATGACTGCTGGTATCTCTACTGAATCGAATGCCTTTTCATAATCTATGCAAGCCATATACAGAGGTTTATTGTACTCCGCAGATTTCTCGATTACCTGATTGATGACATGGATGTGATCCACTGTAGAATATCCCTTCCTGCAGCCAGCCTGTTCTCTTGGTTGATTGAAGTCAAATGTTGCCCTGATTCTATTGGAAATTATTTTGGTGGATATTTTATACAATACAGAAAGCAAGCTAATGGGCCTCTAATTTTTTAGTTCTCTAACGTCTCCCTTCTTATGGATTTGTATAATGTTGGCATTGTTCCAGTTCTCTAGTACACTTGAAGTCGTGAGGCATGCGTATAAATGACCACAAGCTTTTCAAGCAAGATATCTCTTCCATCTTTGATTAAATCGACTGTTATTCCATCTCCTCCAGCAGCTTTTCCCTGGGTCATATGTCTTGCAAGGTCCTTCTAACTTAATCGCTAGTTATAGAAGGAGCCTTTGCATCCTGTTCATCACTACTTCGAAGGAAGGTAGCGTAGCTGTTCTGGGTACTGTAAAAGTCGGTATAGAATTCTTTTGCTGCTTTTACTATCGAAATTGCTGATATTACCCTGATAATCTTTCAGTGCATACACCTTGCCTTGTCCTATGCCAAGTTTTCTTCTCACTGATTTCATGCTGCGTCTGTATTTTACTGTTTCCTTGATCTTTCCCACGTTATAATTTTGAATATCCCGATTTTCTTCTTCTTGATCAGTTTTGACAGTTCAGCGAGTTCTGTTTGGTCTCTTGAGTTGGACATTTTCATGCTTTGTGGTTTCTTTATTAGGTCCTCTGCTGCTTGGGAGAGCTTAGCTACTGGTTGCCTTGGTGCCTGACATCTCACTTCAATTGCTGCTTCCGAAGTCAGCTAAGTCACGGTTTTCATTACCTCTGTGTTTATCTTTCTGGTCTAAAGCTGCATAATTGTTTTACGAGCACGAGCCGGAATCGATTTGCTTTTGCCCTGATTTTTTTAAAAATATGATAGCCCAGAACACAAATGCCAACACCACCCGAGAGAGATGCAAATGCTATGAGCACGCGTAATGAACAAAATACTTTCATGGCCCCGAGCGACGGGGAAAATGCGGCGACACTATGCCTATCGGCTGCCATTGCGTATGGCCGCTTATTAGCTTGATTCGCGCGGCTCGTCGCACGACAAATTATAGAGGAAAATCTCCAATGGCGGTCCAGCGCAACTTCAAATTGACGTTTACGAAACGGCCCTTCCTGTGACGCTCCTCGCGGCATATTCCTTCAGCCAATCAGCAAGCTGACATGGCGGCTATCTTGGCGAAATTGGAGATGCGAAATTGCAGACGCATATTGCACGGGCTTCTGCACGATATACCGCTCAATTTCTTGTTGAAGCGCTAATGTCGCAGTATAGCTGCCAAGGACCAGCAAAAAGTATTAGTCGATAAAATTAGCAGCTCCACGTCACGTTTCGTCATCTTATGAAAATGCAAAGTAGCACTTCGCGAAACTTCAGCTTCTCGGTACAAATGTCAAAACACGTGACCTCTTGACAGCCAATCATAGAGTCAACATGGCGGATAATGGCGACCGTGCAGCCGCCATGCGTCTCGAGCATGGTGGTCTGGAGAATAAAGCCCCAGTCCTGAAAAAAAAAAAAAAATAATAAAGACGCTGTCAATCGTTCTCGCATCGAAAGTGGTATCACGTGACGTCACTTCGCTGCAGCGAGAGTGATGCCACTTATAAGGATACAGCGATTTTGGATATTTGATTTCGATTTTTCATAAACGTTGCCGCTTGTCGAATAGTACTGGCTTTCGTATTACAACAGAAAATAATTGGCAGTTTGGTTCCGGCCCGAAGGGCGAAGCACTGACTGTGATAGTAGGTTTAGCATTGTGCTTGAACTCCTCGGACGGTGTTCCAACTATACAGCAAGTCTGACTATAAAGTCCCTAGATACTATTGCTGCTTTATTATTTTTTTTTCAAATACCGCGCCAGTAAAATTACATTACGTTCAGGTTTATACACTGATATTGCTTTGCACTATTAACATTTATTTTAGTCTGAGCAGATTTAAGATAAAATCATGAGCCATTCCACTCTGTGAAGGTGGATGAACAGCGAAGCTGTTTATACACACGACACAGAGGTGACACAGAATGGGGAGGCCGCGTATAGTACGGACTCCCGAGGAGCAACCCGTCTACGACGAGCGACGGCACGAACAGAGATGAGAATGCAATCGTCGCCGGGAGTGCGCACTACACGTGGCCTCGTCATTACGACGAGAGAAGAGAAGTGAAATTCGAAATGGAGAACGGCACCTTGTCTTAGTCTTATATACATACGCGACGGTGCCGCCGCCCAGGGAGAGAGGCAGGTAACTAGGCATGGAAGCGGTTGGAACGCCGACAAAGAGAGGGCGGTGCGAACGTAGACATGGCCGACGCTGGTCGGCTTTTTGGCCTAAAATCCGATCGTATTATCTGTTGTTGCCCTTGTTCCTCTTTAAGTCCCAGGTGTGAAAAGGGTAGTTCAAGGGCGCGTTACAGGTCCCGGAGTTCAAAGGGGTATGTGCCATTATTGCACTTGGACCCTTTCTGCACTATGATCCTTTCTGCGCCAGGATTGGCTAGCAATGTTGCACACGCACACGAAAAATGCCCGGAAGCTTCACTGTAAAAAGCCATGCGCCGTGAATGTTACGTTTAATTGCATTTTTTTGTGGGCTGCCATTCTGAAAAGTCTGCAGAATACTTTAGTCGAGAACGTAAGACCTGGTTTGAGCAACGTACGTGGCGGTTGGCATATACGGCATTATAAACATATGGCGTCATCATCATCATCATCATCATCAGCCTATATTTATGCCCACTGCAAGAAGGCTCCTCTGAATCTCACGAGATGGCCCATAAGAGCGCGCGAGAACTAACCCTCCGCAGCGCCACCCTCACGGGTCCGGACCATTTCCAAGAGAACAGGGACGCCCCACTGACATATAACGAGATCACTAAACACTTCTACCTCAGCCGAAGGGAATTTGCTACACCACATCCCACACTCAAGAGACCACAAGCACTCACTTTGAGACTACTTCAAACCAATACATACCCCACACCCAAACGCCTACACTACTACATGGCGGAACGATTCCCCTGTACACAGTGCGCGAACTGTAATGAAACACTTGACCTCAAACATATGCTCTGGCCATGCGACCGAACTACCAATGCCGATTGCACTCAGGACCTGGCCAGGTTCGAGGCTGCCATTCGCAGTCCGGATCTGGTTGAACAACTTTGGGCAGTCCAGCAAGCCCACGACGCGGCCTCGAAGCTCAGTCTTCCGGTGCCGACGTGGGATTAGCCCTTCTATGGGTCACCCCATAGCCTTGCAGGACCAAATAAAGTTCTCCATCCATCCATCCTGCACTTGCACCTCGCTTTTTTTTTTTCAATTCTTTTTGCACATTCTTTAGACATTTTGTGTAAATAAGAAGTTTTCGAGCATGTAGCCTTCCGCGTCGGATTTAGCAAAGCGGTGCACTTGTTTATATCGACATCTACAGCCATAGATCGTTCTTGGCGTCAAAAATTGGGGGAAAAGGTGCATCGCTGATATTGAAAAAAACAAATAAATAAATGTCAACGTAGAATAAAACACACATACCTGCGCAAACTGAACCGCGTTGTTCCACCCTGAGAAGAGTGCAATATGAGCGCCTGAGCTACTCAACAGCGACTGTGATCCAGTTACAAATATCGGGCTGTTAATTTATTACGTACTGATTATCGCTGCTTTTAACTTCATCATACATATAGTTTTCGTGTGTCATAAAGCATTGTTAGAGAAAATTGTGCTCACATAAGGACTCACTTAAAGGTGGTGGTGTTCTCCCGCAAAAACGTGGATGCCATCGTTGACACTGTCGGTATATAACTGAGCGAGGCGGCTATTTATGCTGTTGTAGCGAATGTACAGTTTCTTGTTTCGCGTTCGACGCAGAGATAAGCAGTACATCTCAGGAATTAAGAAATGTGTCAGCATACCAACACGTACAAACTCACCCATCTACGTTGCGAATACGACGGGCAGCCTACGGGAACGGTGACGTACAGATGTTGGCACAGCCGTTAGGCACAGCACCGTGTCGCCGCTTGCAGCTTATTGTGTACGCGCTGTGCGAAGCGAAGAGTAGTTTATTTCAAATCGCTAAGGCCAGAACTGAACTATAAAAGCAGTGTCCTTCGTCCTAACTTGCTTACTTTTCAGTACAGGTTCGCCGGTAGCGGGTGCACGAACTCGACGGCGCCAGGCCTAACCTTCGCTGAACAGGATCAACATTGGCTCAAAATTCATGTGCACGGCTTGAGAGGGTCGAAGCTTGAACATTTCAATCTAGCTTTCAACTTCGTAGGCATGTTTTGACTCACTTTGAGCGCGATTATTTATACATACCAACGAAGGCGTTGCGGCTATCGCGTTATCGGTTCGATGGCCTATCGCGTGGGTTTCAATGCGGTACACGGCACGAGTTGGCAGCGCGCGTCCCAGCGCCTGGGGACGCCTGGGGACGGGGGACGTTTCCCCGAAATGGGGCCACACGGCCCTTCCAAAACGTTTCGCGACTAATCCGCCAGGGCAGGGCGCATGCGCCGTCGGGCCGTGAATAAAGGCGGATTACCCCTGTCTTGCGCTAGCGTATTCCAACTTGCGCGTGCAAATTTCCCAACTTCACCACCCGACCTGGTTTTCTGCCGTCCTCGACTGCGCTTCCCCTCTCTTGGTATGCATGCTGTGACTCTAATGATCCACTGGTTATTGATCCTACGCATTACATGGCCTGCCCAGCTCCATTTCTTCCGCTGAATGTCAAACATATGGCATACATAAACCTAAATATATGCGGAGCTCCACGGCAACGTTGACGACGACGTCGGAGATTCGCTTGAGGTGTCCGTACAATTGATGTCGTAATAAATGTTGCTCAGGGCCTTCTAAAATATTTTTATTGCGCTCGCCGTGGCATGGTTCTTTCTTGTTTTGGTCGGATCGTTCGTTCAGAATACAGCGACAAGACCTGGTCTATGCAAAAGCAAACAGGATACATACACAAATTACCTAGCGCGGGCCTCGGTAATATTCCGGTCGATGGCGGTTGAATCTGACGATAGCCATCGCCTATAGTGTAGTTAAATGACTAAAAGATAAAGTGAACAGCGTGAGTGCAATCACTGCGGTGGAATTTGATGCTTATAGTTATAGGGAGCTCGCACAAGCAGCACGCAAAGCTTTGAGGGAAGCGCGTGCCGAGGTGTGAGTTATATCTGATATGTTACTGATAAGCTGTTAAAGGAAGTGACGCCACCGTTTTCATGTGGTGGTGAATGCGGACGTCATCGGTGTCAAATGTCAAAGAAAAGCTCGCAACGCTGTTCATATATTATATATACAGGGTGTTTCAGCGAACACTCTCAAATTTTATTTGAGGTTGCTAGCCTCATTTGAGGCAGATAGCCAAATTCTATTTAATGAGCTGCTCTACTGGAAGAGGCGGACATTATTTGCGCAAAAAATTGAATGCATAATCGCCTAATTAACAAAAATGTGCTAATTATGTTTTTAACTAATTACCAGATAGCTCATATTGCAATTTAGAAATTGTAGCCGCGGAGTTCGCAAGGCGAATCCACTTGGAATTAATTTTCTGGATGACACAAGTTTCGAGATATTATTTCCCCAACTTTGCGGAGAAATGCATTGGTGTTCCAGTTAATTTTGTACTTCAATGCATAAAGCGACGCTTTGTTAAGAAACTAACTGGAACGCCAATGCATTTCTCCGCAAAGTTCGGGAATTAATATCTCGAAACTGGTGTCCACCTAAGAATTCGTTCCAAGTAGATCCGCCTTGCGAACTTTTGGCTACAATTTGTAAATTGCAATATGGGCCATGAGGTGATTAGTTAAAAACCTAATAAGTGAATTTTGGTTAATTATTCGAGTATGCATTTCAATTTCTTGTGCAAGTAATGTCCGCCTCTTCATGTAGACCAGCACATGAACTAGATTTGTGCTATCTGCCCCAGGCAACTTTTACGAATTTTGGAAGTGTTCGCTGAAACAGCCTGTATATATGCTGCCTAAGTCCAGGCGTTCTTCTTCATTACAATTTATATATATATATATATATATATATATATATATATCATTATCATCATCAGCCTACATTTAAGTCCACTGCAGGATGAAGGCCTCTCCCTGCGATCTCCAATTACCCCTGTCTATATATATATATATATATATATATATATATATATATATATATATATATATATATATAATGTTCTGCTGTATAGTTATGCGTTTTCATATACGTACTATAGTTTACTGTCACTTATACCAATGATTGCATTTCGCGCGTTCATTTGTTTTCATTGTACTTGTTTAACTTGTATGCAAGTTTGGGTCCCGTTGAAGCCGTTGACTTTGGGAACCTCGTCTACATACTATCTGTATACAATCATTGCTTATTGAATGGATAATAAACTGAAACTGAAAGGCGATCTGCGTTGCAGTCCGGAATTCTCGCTTCGAAATTTCATTGTCAATGATTATTTAAAAAAATGTTACCTTGCGTCATTCGAATAGACAACTTAATTATTTGCATAGTTTTTCAAGTATACCAATCCATGAATTTTATAGCTCACATCTCGTTTTACCGGCTTCACGTTGGAGGTATAGCTAGGGCCTAGGATCTAATATGTTATTTTCACAGCGAAGCGGTATAGCTCTACCTTCCAACGGGTCTGTCGTGTCTGTAGGCAAAAACTAGGGAGGCGTGCGCGCGGCTGGTCCTTGCAGCAGCACCAGCAGATGGCATTCGCCACCGCGCATCCGCGCCAGCGGCGGCGCCTACCGTGCGGGGGAAAGACAAAATAAGAACCAGAAAGCTCGCCTTTGCGCATAGCGTTCCCAGCAAGCGTTCCCTGGTTAATATTACGGCTACATAAGCTGCAGTTGCCGGGAAGCGGCAACTGTAGCATACGAAGCCGGGAGTGACGTAACTACACTTTCGTATCTAAAAGAAGAACCCGTCTAGCAATTTGTGTTTTAACAGTGCTATGGGTAGGCCACGTCTAGTAAGGAGCGTGCATGCATGCGTACATGCGAGCCGCGGCTTAAGTGTGTCAAGTGCATTTATCTTCTCTCTGGTCCACTCTTTGTATGTACACTAAGTAGCGGCACAAGCCAAGTCGCAGCCAGTTAAAACGTCTTAGGCTAACAATGAGGTAACGTGCATGTGAATGTCGCCGTGTGAATTTCAAGCTACATCGCAATGGGTAATCGTTCTAAGTTGTCGTTTACAGCTTCGCTGTTCAACCACTTTCACAACATGGATTAGAGACCATTTCTTTTCTTTCAGTTTTTTTTAAATGCGAATAGCATTCTTGGCATTGTCAGAGCAGCTTTCTTTCCTACTCTCTAGACTCTAGCCATACTACCAACAATTTGCGCCGATCCCGGAGATAGTGCCGTCGATCAGTGAAGAGTGAGTCGATCCCCAAGGTAGTGCAGTCTAAAATGTGGCCGGTTCAAAAGTCGGTATGTGCTACCGGGTTGACCCACTGGGTATATATGTGCCACTGCGTACATGCCGCTCTTCTACGAACCCCTTTGACGCCAACTTGGGTCACTGCGTATGTGGCATTGGGTATGTCCGGACTACACAGTATACCGCCACCAGAAGGCACAGCGTGTCCAGATGATGCGCGAGGGAGGAACCCGCCGGTTCCCGTTCGAGCCCGGTTTCCTGAAACCGGGCTGTGAACCACTATAGACCATAGACTACCCAGTGATTCAAGTTGGCGGGAAAGTAGCACATGTGCAATGTCAGATACCCGTGATCCAAGGTGGCCCGACGATTGATTTCGAGCCCGGCTCCCTGCTCACGACAGCGCGATGCTGTGAACCACTAGATCATAGACTGGGCATGTGGCCATCTTCAATGAACCTCTCTGACGCCAAATTGGTCACTGGGTATCTAATATGTGCCACACATATATATATATATATATATATATATATATATATATATATATATATATATATATATTCCGGCAGCGTCGCTAGATGGCGCAGCGCTTCCTGAGGGAAGCACGATAGAGAAAGCCCGATTGCATGCACGTCTCATACGTACCACGTCTCGACGGTGGCCATACTTGCGCTGCAATATTGCCTCGATGCTAATCACATTAAGCGGAAGCTTATTTAGCTCGGGGGCTGCGGAACGCAGCGGTGGATGAAATACGGCGATGACGAAGATATAGCGCGACGAGGAAAGCGGAGGAGGAGGAGAGTATGGCGAAAGGGTGAGGGGGAAAGCGGTGTGCAGCACGAGGAGTGCTCAACGGCGGGCGACCAGGCGTGAGGCGAGCACGTCCACCGATACCATATATGGAAACAAAGCAGCTGGCCTCGGACCCACTGCGCACGCGCTGCTTCGCCTGCGCCACCGCCGCTAGAGAATGCGCTCAGAGCGAGCTACGCGTTCCCGTGTTCACGCTTTCTCTCTGAACAATAAGCGACGCAACCGGTGGAAATGCTTCGTCTGCCGCTGCTGCTAAACGAGCTGCCCAAGCAGAGGCTCAGCACTGCCGCCGAGAGGGCGCTGTCGTTCAGAATAAAATTCTTTGCCACAATATTTCGCGAATTTTAAACAGGTGCGCTCAAAATTCGTATTAGGGAGTATTGTAATCATCGGTGAATTTTTAATAAATCTTGTTGAAAACATCAAATTTTCCCAAAACGAAGCTATGAAGTTCAGAGCTTTGTAACTCAGCAATGGAAATGATATCACAATTCTGTAAATTGCATCTAATAGAACACTTAAAGCGGACAAAATGGATGCATAATACATGGCTCTTAAATATACCACTAATTAGCGAGTATGACTTTTGCAAATACCTAATAAACATTGTAACAAATTCACGTATGAAATTAATTGATATATAAAATTATTCCGCTTTCGATGCCCTAACGGATGCAGTTACAGAACTGCGATATCTGTTTTTGGTGCAGAGCTACAAATATGTAAAATTCTTACTTCTACATCTTTCAAACTTACCCATTTTTGAAAATTCCTTCAAAAAATTCATACCTTGAATCAAAATTCAGCTTCCAATAATCATTAGAATTAAACCATTTTCTCTTAAATGCAATAACCTTCATTAAAATTGGCCCAGTGCTTATCTCAGAAAAGCGTTTCTGCGTTTTACATGTATTTGAATAGGCGGCATCGGTGTTGGGCCCCAGCTAAAGCATCCTCTTCAAGGGACGCTAAAGGGAAAAAAAAGTTATTTCTTCTGTATCAGTAGATTATGCTCTTCAACGATACCAAAAACACCACTCTTACCGCAAGAAGTCGCTTGGTAAGCCAGAAAAAAACGAAAAACACAGAAGGCGAGTGCCGACGCCACCTTGAAGTTCACGCACCAGCACACCGTGACGTCATGAATTTTGACATCGTCTTCTAGGTCTCAGTTAATTCTTTAGTGGTATAAATATTGACTACATTGTGTTCTAAAGGAGCCCAAGACTGAACGTGGCAAGTTTCGCGAACTTTTCAGCAGACTTCGAGTGCTTGCCCAGGAGATCGCGCTCTCTCTATGGTGCACACCAAGCAGCCAGACCAACCGGAGCAATCGTCAATACCACCTGCCCTCTTTGATGCATCTCTGTATGCCAACTGGACTCCGCCGAAGAGAGGCCACTGTGTTGTATCGCTTATGGCTAGGGGGTGGCATTCACGAAATCCTATTCATTTCTCATTGGAATGGCCGACAACGCTCTTTGCAATGCCTGTCTTTGCGAGGAGACGCTAGAACACATTCTATGCGACTGCCCTGAATATAATGACAACACATTCTATGCGACTGTCCTGAGTATAATGAGAATACATTCTATGCGACTGTCCTGAATATAATGTTCCGAGACAGTCCCTGGCGTCCGTTCTAGCGCACATTGACAATAGACCAATGTCAGTTGAAACGATTCTCACACGTCAACAGAAGACATCGCAGCTGAAGGCGACGAAGGGACTAAGGTTTCTGAAAGAAACGGGCTTGGACAAGCGGCTGTGACAGTGATGTCACGTACCACGCAAGAGTGACGGACTGCGACTGACGATGTGTGTGCTGTGCTATGTGCTCTCTCTCTCCTCCCCATCTTTCATTCCCACCCATCCCGCTCCTATGCATGTGTAGGGTAGCAAACCGGTTGTGCTAAACGGGCTAACCTCCCTGCCTTTCCTTCTCCACTCTTTCCTTCCTTCGCGAACCTTTACTGAGCCAATGTGGCCCAAATACGAAAAATTACTTTAGAAATCGTAACGTCACACTGAAGTGCTGATGTTGAGGTTTCTGCGTGAAATTAAAAAAAAAATTAACTTTGAGCTTCATTTTCTTCTTTAATATTGTCCTATTGCAGTGCAATTAACGACAGCAGAGTTTTCGAAGAATACTTTAACAGTCTAAGTTGATTTATTGTTTTGCTTTAGTGTCCCTTTAACGTCTGTATTCTTTGCGAGATGGGTCCTGCAAAAATGTTTTTTGCTTGGCATCGCTGCGCCCCCGCCGGCTACCACTGCAGCCGCGGAAGCTACGGGGGCCGGCAATGCGAAAAATAATAATTATGTCTTATCAGTGTGGCGGTGCCTGTTCGCGTGTGAGCCGTCTGAAAATCGGCGTTATCGAAAGCTTTCCTGCAGACATCGCCCGTTCAGCCCAAAGCAAACCCTTGGAGCGCTCTAGACAAGTGTGCCGACTGCTTACTGCGATGGCCGACAACATGTAAAACGTAGCCTAAAAGTTGCGCCTGCAACAAATGTCTTTATTAACGCTTTTCGAACACTGCGCCATACCCTGGGCATCAGATATGACAAGTTTGAGAGCCTCGTCGCGAGACGTCGAACCTTTCTGCATTAACATTGTGGCGAGACAGCGGTGGCCAGACGAAGTCGAAAGTCATGCCCGTATAAAAAGGAGCTGTGGTAAGTTTTTGATAAAGATACACAAAAATATGAGACTTATTCAAATAGTTGCTCGTAATGCTCCAGCCATTTCGCATGAATACAAGGCATTCCTTAATTCTCGAGGACAAAATCCGAGACGTCGGGCGCGAAGAGGCAAGCTCTTGAGCCATAGCAGGATGGGAAAGGAGAGCGGAATAAAAGCAGACGATGGGCAATGACGTCGATGCTGACTGACAAAAAAAAAAAAATTGTTGGCGAAAGTTTCAACACGAATAAACCTGCTTCACGAACTGTGCCTTAAGCGCAGGCGAAAGGAAACTGAATAAAAGTAAAAGACGAGAGCCCGCACCGCTATGTAGAGACGGAACGCTTCAGCTAGCGTCAGGTGCACTCTACAGGTAACATGTTCACATATGGCCTTCGAAGTAGCGTGTGCCGTTTACCAAAGTCGGGTCCATGTTTTAACGCTGAACGGAAGTACTGTCTGTATAAGCTCGTCCGTCGCCTGCTGCGAGTTAATTAGCCGATGCGCCTGCACACGAAAACGTCCGTATATCGGTAGACCAGATTGTTCAGGCCCGTATAGGTTGACCGTGCTGCAGCAGCGGACTATCACAGCCATGCATCTTGACCTACAGTAGATTATAGGTCCATTCGATTCACTTGCACTTTCTGAACTATAGTTCACGAGGTGGCGATGCACTTCGCCTTTCGCTTCGCCAGTTAAACGTAGCGGCATCTGTACTGTCTGTACGTTACCGTTAGTTTCACACAGTGCAGCCTTCGTAAAAGACGAGTTCAAAGTTATTAGCTGCACTCGCCAGATGGGCAGTGTAGCGTTCGTGCAGCGTGTGCTGTGCTGGTTCCGCACGAGCAAGAACTGGCGCTGAACTGGCGGGAGCTAGTTCAGGTAGAGCATCGTGGATCGAATGGACCTTGTAAGATACGACCTTCTAACGAAAGAGGAAGTGCACTCGGTCGATGAACAAAGTTTAGATTGCGCGTGCCGCTCGTGGTATGCTGCGAGACAGAGCGACAGTGGAACTAGCCTTGAACGTCACCAACTTTAACGACTGTAATCCTTTCAGCCACGACTTATGATCGACTGTTGATACGTGTGTGAAACGTTCATAATTTCATCTTATCGGGTGCTTGAGACTACTCCACTGAAAATCAAGGTGGTAAATCAATCAAGGTGGTAAAACGAAGTTTCGTGCTGTTTATGATGAACCATCATAATTACAGAGTAACTAATTATTTGAAGATTGTAAAGTCAGTCATGCTACTTTTCTTCACAACAAGAATTGAATCACGTACCGCCCGAATTACAAGGACAAGTTATTTATTGGCAACAAGCATTTAGAAAAAAAAAAAAAAAAACGCATCTACCTTGGCGACCGGGGCGAGAGCATGGCTACCGGCATGCTCTCGTCAAACGTCACGCAAAACACACTGGTGCCTTCACCAAAGCGGTACACCGTAACGATACATATCACTCAGAAGTAAAATGGAACTAACATAGGTTAGCAGAATGGTCAATTTACCCTAAACTTAATGTTTGTGCTCGGTGCCTTGCTACCACTGCACAGAAATGGTAAAAATAGGTCGCGTTCATAAATGTGCACGCCTTGTCTGAAGGGGGTAAAAGCTATCTTGGAGGATGTTGTTGGAAGAAGATTACAGAATGATGTCATACACAAGGACGTGGCACGGAGTTCGACGAGGTTAACGGGCCTCCAGGTTCCACCACATCCGCTACAGTCAGGTACCGGCGAATGTGAAGCCAGCAGTCGTGGCTCAGTTTGTCGAACTGCGTGGCGCCATCTTCTCGGGCGTGGCACACGACTCGTTCCTGGACGACGCCAGTCAACCGCATGAACTCGTGCACGTCGGCGAGGCACAGGCGACGCACGGCTCCTCTGATCAGGGCCACGGCTTCCGCCTCGTCGCTCAATGCCGCCTCGCGACGAACATTGTCCACGAGCTTGGGGTGTTCCGAAACGAACTCCACGGCGCGTGCGCAGTAAGGATCGTGGTCTCCCAACACGAACCTGGTCGCTCGTTCAATGAGGCTGCAGTTGCGTCGAACGATTTCCTGGGCGGCGAAGATGTTGGCGTAAGGTTGTATGCAGGCTGGCATTTCTAGCCGAAGGAGGCTGTAGTTCTGGTGAAATCTTGGCAAGAGATGGCGCAGAAGGGCTGCTCTGTTATCGTATTGTGCGAATTTAACGGTGAGCTCGTGAAGGCGTCGGTTACTTAAAACGGCGTGAGCGAGCGCTTGACAGTCCTCGTCACATAATTCTACCAGCCAGTCCAAGGTAATCCTGGTAATGCCTAGATTCGAACAGAGTGCTTTGCACAAGTTTGAGATAGACTGAAATAGATCATCATCGTCCCCATCCCATTCATCTATAATGTCAAAATCGATCTTCAGCATGATTTCCTTGAGCGCGGACGCACCTTTTATGTAAGTGGCCAGTGATGCGCAAACACTTTCGTCGAAGAAATTGAGAGTCACGCCAAGTGATGAGATGTAGTTACAAGCCACGAGGCATTGGAAGAAACCTTGCATACGCGCTGCGTCATCTAAATGTATCAGATGTACAGTGATGGAAGTTACCTCAGGAAAGTCGGAAAGCTCTGCCGCATCAAGGCTCTCAACGCAATGTTTCGGGATGTACACCCTGTTGACAAGTCCACTCTTACGTATTGCGCAGCAGACTTCTTCCAGCCTATCAACATCCGGAAGATAACGCAACGTCAGGCTTTGAAGGCAGTGGTTGTTCGCAAGAGCTCGAACTAAGAAACAGCAGTTTTCGGTGGTCGACCATGAAAGGTCGAGGTCCAACTTTTGTAGCGCACTGTTCTCCTGCAACGCCGACACCCAGGATCGATCGTTGACAGCCGCTACGTCTTGTCGTCGTTGCTGCTCGACGATTATGTCGTCCATCCCGCCAAGCTGCAACGTCAAACTGCGCAGGAACCGGTTGCGGGAGACAACGATAAAGAACAGTTCGCAGTGCTGGCTCGTGCCCAACCAGTCCGCGTCTAGTTCTTGCAAAGTCGTCATTGTCGAGATGGCTTGGGCTAGGTTCGGCAACCAAACAGTTTCGTCGTCGAAGTGCGATCCTCTCAGAGTGAGCTTCCTGAGCGTCGCGTTTTCTTTTAACAGATATTTCTCGAACGACGGCGACGGCCCGTCGAACGGACCAGAAGCAAAGACGCAAGCTCCGACGGCGATTTCCGTGATGGTGTGGTTCTTTATAAGAGCTGCGATGAGCTTCGTCGACCTGAACGGGCTCATGTGCAGCTCTGCAACGTCAAGCGACGTGAGTCTGGCAGCCCGCTGTTCCAGCAAGTGGACGGGGATCGGCATGCTCTCCAAAGAATGCACATAGTCGTGCGGGAACACTCCACTGTAATCCAGAGAACAGACTTTGACGGCCGACTCGCGGATGACTTCTGGTTGATCGCTCGCGATGCCGAAGATTGTGAGGCTTGTTAAACTCGACGAAGATTCCACCGCTTCGGCGAGCATGCCGGCATTCGCCACGGCGTAGTTCATCTCTGCCGAGACGATGCATCGGTGCACTCTAAGCAGGCAGCGTAAGAGGGCGACGGCTGCTTCCTGGTCGTTAATGCATACTTCACAGTATGGGAATCTCTTGCAAATGCCTGTCACCCTCGCAACGCTCAAGTCTCCGAGTTCGTTTCGAAAATCTTCTCTGAGCTGGAGGCCCACGTTACACAGTACCTTGTTGAAGGCTCTCAGGTGACGCTGCAGGTGGCAGAATCGAGGCTGGCCCCGCGTGCAGGTAAATATAACTATTTCAGCATCAACATTCTCACACTTGCGTGAAAGGCAGGATAACGGGAGAACTGCCGTAGTCCTAGCCATATGGTTCCAACGTGCGCTCCTGCTGAGCGTATTTTTTAGTAATGACAGTACAGCTGCTTGAAATTGTCACTTTTATATTTGCTGACCCTTGAGGGCGTCTGCGCGGAACGTGATAGTGAACCGTAAATAATGCAGTGATGCATGCGAAGCTTTGTAGTGCGGTCAAACTTAGGAAGATCACGAGGTCAGCCGCTAGTATGATCACACGTGGCATTCTTTTCCGAGAGCTGATCGTAATCACCGATATATGTGTGCCGCGGTTTCCCATATCTACGCTAGAACTGAGGCATGCTCTGTGTATACATACCACGTGTTTTAACCGTTTGTAAAGCTGCCTGACGCAGGAAATGATTGACAGCACTGCGTATACGCCTTCAGCGCACCAAGTGGCTCACAAGGATGGCTTGGTGGGCTAGTTGCTAAAGAATCTTAAATGGGAAACAGCGCACGCAGACGGGGACAGAGCGAAGAGACAACTGGACACAGCGGTAGACTACAACTGATACTTTATTGAAAAGAGCAACACATATGAATGCTATGAAGGCAACACATACAAGGTGCTTGGTATTGTTAGCCTTCCCATTGGCTGTTTTCGGCTGCTGTCGGGGCTGTCTATAAGAGACCCCTTATTTGTTGCAATACGCTAGACAAAAGAAAAGAAAACGCTTGGATTCGTCGGCGGTGAGTCAGTGATGAGCGTACTGAAGAAGAGCGTGGGAATCTCTTTGAAGGGGCGTAGAATTGCCACTTAATTTTTTTTTAACGGGAGATTATGTATACAGTGTAGCATGAGTTGTTGTTTTATCGTCGGCACATGACGCTGCCAGAGTAGATAGATAGTGTGCGAAATCGTGAAGCCTTAGTTTATTTAGAAAGATTGGCAGTGACGGTTCGTTGACCAGCTAGGGTCAACCTGTTTGACGTCACAAAACGACGCAAGAGCTCCGAGAGACGCCGTTATGCAGAATTTCGGCATGATTTTGACGATCTGTTCTTTCCGACCACTACACGAAACCTAGGCACACGAGCATGTCCGCGCGCCGCATCTGCCCAAATATTGCCGCCATACGTGCAACTCGAACCCTCGACGTTGCTTTGAGCCGCAGAACGCCGACTCACCGGCGGTTAAGTTCGTCTGTAACAGTTGTGTCCGATCCAACTGCGGGATCGCTGGTGGTTCCATCTTGAAGAGTCACGGTGAAACGGTTAATGGCGGCGTTTCACTCTAACCTGTCGATAATCACGGAGATGATGGATTACAAAGTGGTTGTAGCATTGAATGATGGCGAATGAAGCAAACACACCGTAAAACAAAAATCCGCGCGAAGGAGAGATGTATTGTTTTGTGTGCTTTTCATGAACATAGAACCTGGTCTTAGTTTCTCATGACTAAAGCGCCCCAGGTATTGCACCTTTTCAGAAATAGTGAAGGACGCATTCGCTTTATTATTTATAATATATACGCGACAAGCTTAATTGTCACATGGCGTGGAGTGTTCGGATGCTTCGCCGGGAATTGAATAGCTATCGAATTAAGTCGCCTAGGGGGTTTCTTCTATCGCTGAAGTAATGAGAATGGTAGAAACTGTCTGAAGAGAAGTACGGAATTTGGGGATTCATTTTAAGAAGCAAGAAGCGATAAACCTTCTGATGACATTCGTGATCCGCGTGGTGGCGTAGGTGCTTTGAAATTGCGCTGCTAAGCCCGAGTGCGCGGGATCGAATCCCGGCCACGGCGGCCGCATTTCGACGGGGACGAAATGCAAAGAAGCCCGCAAACCGTCCATTGGGTGCTCGTTAAAAAACTACAGGTGGTCTAAAGGAGCAGGAGCCAGGAACAAGTGGACTTGCCGAAACATTGGCTTCTGCTCTCACCTTGTTCTCGTGTGGCTCATCGTCTGCTCCCGTAGGGGAGCATATGCAGTAACTTTTCCTCCAGTGTGGCTGGGGCTAAAGTCACCTGCCATCCTCGCTGGTCGGGTGTTTACAAGGGCGTGCCTTGCTGTTTGCCAGCTCCCTTTAGTATGAGCTTAGGCATTTTTGGTCTAGCACCCTAGAGCAGTGCCCCCTGCTAGGGCACTGTATTTATGTTTAATGCCTCCTTTTTACGTATGGCGGATAGGGAATGGCGAAACCGGACGGGCTCGTAGAATGTTCTGCGCCGGCGCGCCCATGGTTATCGCGGACAAATTATTTGGGTCGTTTGTTACTGTACTTCGTATGGCAGATATCAACAGCGCAAACAAAGGTCTTAAACTGCGCATTTCGTCCTGTATTTGAGAAAGCGTTTTCCGGCTTCACATTCTCTCCTGTATTGGGAAAAGGGTTATAGGGCTTCACATGGAATTTTTCGGCCAACCACCATACAATGCTACGCATTAGAACAGTGTGCTCAGTGAGTCTGGAGTAGTATAGAGACGTTTCAATGAATGTACACGCTGAGTGAAGTCTCCAAAGGGAGGCCTCGTCGATGTGCATGGTTGTAGTATACGTACATGCAAGTCTTGTTTGAGTATGGTGACAGCCTTTGTGGAAGTACTTGCCACCGCCAGGCAATTTGGGGTGAAGCCTTCGAAAGATTTATAAGATGTGGGCCACAAATTGGCGAATGGTCAGACAGACCACGTTATCCACAGTCGCTGGAATCAATTTTTTTTTCAGTGAACTTTGCCTTTAGCCGCCAAAGACAATATAGCGTATGTGGGAGCGTAGTACATGTGACACCTTTACCTTACTAAGTGCGCGCCACATACAATTGACAAGAAACAAATTTGTTGTGTTAAATAAACGGAAAGTCAACCTGCATTTTGAAGGTGTGTGTAGGTTTCCTGTGCCAATGCTCTAAACCTAATTTAAAGAAATTGCATAAATCGCGTGCCAACATGGGTACATGTCAGAGCGTAACAAAAAAAAAAAAATGAAAGACAGGCATGCGGAGCAACCATACCACCACTTCAAACAAGAGTGTGGATCAAATTGGCTGCATGCTCGCCAAATTTGGTTGCAAAAAACTGTGAAACTTTTGGCGTTGTCACCACTGTTAAACATCGCTTGCATGTGGGCTCCCTACATGGCAGAGTGCACCAGAAGCAGGTGCCGCAAATGGTAGCCAGTGCGCGGAGATCAAGGGGCTTTAGGTTATGGATCGCCGGGATACCCCATGGTTTGTGAAGGTAAGCGCATTTCTGGACATGTACGTGGCTGGTCTACAAACATTGTTCCCGTAATTCAATCAAAATGCAAGGCAGGTACGCCAAAGAAGTACGCATATTATTACACTACAGGGCAATTAGCAACTTTTAAAATGACCAAATCTGAATCTAGTAGAAACCAGATCAAATAGCCGACCATCATGCTGTTACACGTTTCCTGCAGAAGCGTACCGGCCAAGCCCCTCAAACAAGTATGGCTTCCGCCACCGAGCTATAGCCGCAGCGGCCGCATCCGCTGGGCTGGGCAGTGATTTGTCGTCTTTTGCATATTTGATTTTTCGTGAGCCAAGAACGCACACAGTCCGAGCATTTTGATGGCAATACAGGTTTGTCGTTCAGGTATCAAGGCCGCTGCTATGCTCACCGGGCAAACAGCTGCCAGTGAATACAGAAATGCATGAGTGGAGAACGCATCTAAAATATTTATTGGCGCTGGTAACAAGACTAAAAAAAAGAACAAAGGTGCATAAAGTGCGCACGTGAAGAAAAAATGCTCGTGTTTCAGGTGGGCGTCAGAAAGAGTGATTCACTGTAAAATAACTTACCGCCTTAAAAGCGTCAAAGGCTGTAAATTGGTCTATAACTCACATCCTTAAAACCAGAAACGGTGTAACGGTGTGAGTTATAGACAGATTATCTTATACTGCTGGTGAAAGAGAGAATAAACATCTTTTTTACATAAATGAAGCTTTGGAGTGGCGTCCTGATTCCAGAATGACTTGAGCTCGGGCCTCGTCCTGGGCCCTCGCAATCAGCCGTTGCTGATCGTCGAGGTCGGAGCTGGCCAAGGTTCAATCTCTCCCAAAGCTCGTTGGTTGGATAAAGGTTCGGAGGATGTAATGGTGCCTGTCTGCAACCCCATACTATGTGCCTGAGGGACCCTGGCTCTGCACAGAAGCGGCAATGTGGGTATAATTGTGTAGGGGCTATGAGGTGATTTCTGGTTGGGTGAGAGAATGTATTAACTTGTTGAGCTCGGAGGAATCGCTCCTGCTTTCTAGGTAGTGACTTGTGCGGGGGTGCGTATGTTCTGTGGGTTAGGTTGTAGGGTTGTGTAAGATGTCTTGGTACGAGACTCTAGAGGATGCATCTGCTCGGACTCGGATTCCTCGGCGTTGGTTCGGTGGGTCAAATCTCGAGCCTCGTGGTTGGCGACCGCGTTGCCAGGAATGCTGTAAAATGCGCCTTTGTTTATGCCTGCTACTCGGAAGATGAGCTGTCTTCCTTTTCGGCCGGAGTTAAACTGCGCCACCTTCGTAGCAATACGAGTGGCAACTCTTGGATGGTATTTCTCATGTACACTGAAATAAAATTACAAGGTTTTGTGCATAAACATCCGTTACGCGAAGTGTGTCACCAGCGAAGTGTGTCACCAGAGAAGTGTGTCACCAGCGAAGTGTGTCACCAGCGAAGTGTGTCACCAGAGAAGTGTGTCACCAGCGAAGTGTGTCACCAGCGAAGTGTGTCACCAGAGAAGTGTGTCACCAGAGAAGTGTGTCACCAGAGAAGAGTGTCACCAGAGAAGAGTGTCACCAGCGAAGTGTGTCACCAGCGAAGTGTGTCACCAGAGAAGTGTGTCACCAGAGAAGTGTGTCACCAGCGAAGTGTGTCACCAGCGAAGTGTGTCACCAGCGAAGTGTGTCACCAGCGAAGTGTGTCACCAGCGAAGTGTGTCACCAGAGAAGTGTGTCACCAGAGAAGTGTGTCACCAGAGAAGTGTGTCCCCAGGGAAGTGTGTCTCCAGGGAAGTGTGTCTCCAGAGAAGCGTGTCTCCAGAGAAGCGTACCACCAGCGAAGTGTCACCTACGCGCGCAACGTCCTGGACTGTCATGCAGTTTGGAACTTCGCGTCGAAGTCTACGAAATAGGGGAGGTCGCAAGGTAGTGCGGTAAGCCAGCAAATTTACAACGTATACTATATCGTTTTCGAGCGTGTTCGTCGCGAAATTTTGGCACAGCATTGGATATAGACTTGGAAACAGGAGCTGTAGGCATAAGTTCTGGGGTAATCGCGCCCGAAAAAAAGAAAAAAAAAAGAAGTTGCAGTTTCGCCTGAAAGGCGAAGCACCGATTGCTATTAGTAGATAATGAAAATTTTAATTCTTGAGTTGCACATGCCAAAACCCCGCTATGATTATTAGGCACGCCGTATAGTGGGGTACACCGGGTTAAGTTTGACAACCTGGGGTGCTCAACTGAGCACTTTAGTCTAAATACGTGTGTGTTTTTGCATTTTGTCCCAATCGAAATGCTGTCGCTGCGCAGACGGGACCAAACCCGCAACCTCGAACTCAGCAGCGCAAGATAGCAACGTATTAGAGATTGGTATACGAAGCAAGTTAATTCGTAGTTTAGAAAGTCGTCGAGCCGTTTTAAAAGAAGTAAACATTTGTTAACTTAATAAATAATTAAGCACGACGTAACGAGCGCATAGAGAAACGTGAACATATATCAGTCTACGACAATGAGCACTCACGATAGTTCGCGACAGCAGCGGCAGCATTTCGAAGGGGGCGAGAAATACAAGAACGCTCGTATACCTACATTGGGCGCACTTGTTCAAACACAAGCTGTCGAAGTTAATCACTACTACGTGCGTCATAATCAGATTGTGGCCGCTGTCGTGACGATGCGCGACGGATGCGGGCAGAGTACTCTGAAATAGCCTATATTTTAACTTGAAATGATTTTCTCCGCTTCGATAAAAAGTGGTTCAGGGCCCCTTTAACGCGACAGCGTTACCGAGTCGCAGAAAATCCGGTGTCACCGCCGTAGCCGTCGTTGCTGTCCCGTGAGTGAGAATATATGCCTCTAAAATTCTATATATTAAAGTTGTTCATACCTTGTCTTACATTATTTACAACGTTGCTCCTCAGAATTTGGGGAATTACAGCCCAAAAACAACTGTCACGAAACAAAGCACCGACAGCGCATTTTGACGGACGCCGCTGCCGTGATTGTGACAGGACGGGGTGATCGAATCACGGCAGTGTAGGCCGTACTCTGACAGCGAACGTCGATATTGGGCATAAAATGCTTTTAGCTGCCGTTGTCGGCGACCGTCAATTGACCTTGAGCCAAAAGACAGAGCCGATATCCGGGCACTCAAACGAGCACATACGGTCAACGTTGCGAGAAGAAAACGAGATCTTCCGGGCAACCAGTCAAAAGTTTAGAAAATGCGGTCTCTGGCCCTCAACCCTTTACACAGGACCGCATTACGTACGCTAGTTACTGCACAAACATGTTTCGAAAAAAGTTGTCGCAGTTTCACCTGAAAGGCGAAGCATCAATTGCGATAGCAAATTTGTAGAGAGCTATACGGAGTAATGATAGTAGCTTTATCAGCTGTATAAACTTGGAGAAGCAGCAGCACCGGCAACACCCAGAACTGTTCTCGACGCCGTCGGCGTTTTGCCCGCGTTCGCACAAGATGCGTGCGGCGTTGGTGACTGTTGCCGGAGCCTCTGATATAAATAGGCACTTGGTGCCGCAGCTAAACGTCGCCTAGCTTCCCTCCCCCTTCCCCCCCCATGGCCTTTCGCGCGTCGGAAGAAGGCGCGTTTGCTCTACATATATGGTGATTGTAAAGGAGGAAAGAGTGAGTGAGTGAGTGAGTGAGTGAGTGAGTAAACTTTTATTGTTCGTAAAGGGTGACACCGGAGCTCCGGTACCGCTCGTAGGTGTCCAGGGAGCCCGATGTCACCCCAAGGGGCAGGGGTTAGTAGACGAAGCGGCTTGCCGTTTCAGCTGCCAGACGGACAATGTTGGCCTGTGCCGCCGGGTCTTCGCTATGAAGCGCGGTCTCCCATGCTTGTTCATCCGTGAATAAATTATATCCCGGGGAGTAGCTGCACTCCCATAGGATATGCCTTAAAGTTCCTATCTTATCGCAGAATCTGCAGAATTGGTCCTCCGGATTTCCCGTTTGCGTGAGGTATCTCCATCTGGGAGACATGTGGTTCTTGGCTTGCAGGCGGCGCCAGGTGACCGCCTCTGGGGACGTGAGGGACCTATCCGGGAGTGGATACTTACGGCGTCCTAATCTGTAGTGCTCTGTGATCTCGTGGTAGGTCACGAGCATCTCGACCTTAAAGTTAGGTTGAGGCCGCCGTCCCCCCCCCCCCCCCCCCCCCCCCGGATAATGAGCGCTCGGGCGAGGGCGTTGGCGGCTTCGTTTCCTGTTAAGTTGCAGTGAGCGGGGGCCCAGGTTATGGTGATCCCTCTGTCTATGTAACCTTTCGATATTATGCTGTACGCGTAGTCTGATATTTTGCCTCTGCAGAAATTTCTTACTGCCGATTTACTGTCGCTAACGATCACCCTCGCGTCCGTGCTAACGCACGCCAGAGCGATCGCTGCTTCCTCCGCTGCCGTGGCGTCTACTCCGCTTGTATATATCCCGCCCTGTTCTACTCCGGACCCGTCGACTACCACTGAGACGGAGCTTCCGTCTCCGCCAAGGGCGGCGTCTGTGAAGGCAACCATCTCGGGTGGCATTCTGCTTATCTTTGTTGTCAAGTGTTTGGCTCTGTGCTGGCGTCTTTCCTGATCGTGTTGTGGGTGCATATTCTTAGGTATCGGTGCGACCGTGAGAGCTTTCCTAATTTTGGACTCAATGTGGAACGTCTGGTATTTAGTTCCTCTGTTCGCGTGTAGTCCTACCCAGTTTAGTATCTGCTGTCCTGTCTCGCTTAGACTCAGGCGTTCGAGTTGTGCCGTTCTCGTCGCTTCCGCTAACTCCTGCCATGTGTTATGCACCCCCATTCCCTCTAGTGCCTCAGTTGAGGTCGAGATTGGTAGTCCCAGTGCACGTTTCGTGCGTTTCCTTATTATTACGTCTAACTTGTTTCTTTCTGCTTTTTTGATGTTAAGAAATGGGGTTGAGTAGCAGATCCGACTCAATATGAAGGCCTGGACCAGCCTTAACTTGTTCTTCTCCTTTAGCCCTCTGCCTCTGGCCGAGATTCTTCTAACGATGCTTACCACTTGGTTTGCGTGCACGTCTAGTTTAGCTATAGTCGTGTGGTTGTTTCCTGTTTTGCTTATGAGCATGCCCAGAATTCGGATCTCATCTACTTGCGGAATTTCTTTCCCGTCTAAGTCTATCGAGATTCTGGGAGGAGATGCGTTGTCTGTCCTCGTCCTGGGCCTGATTAGTAGTAGTTCTGACTTCGTCGGGGAGCAGCTCAGTCCTTTACTTTTGGCATGGAAGTCTATGATGTCGGCTGCCCGCTGGAGCCTTTCTTCGATAGACGCATCGCTGCCCTCATTGAGCCAAACGTTGACGTCGTCTGCGTAGACACTCGTCTTTAGTCCTTCGATCTTTCCTACCTTTCGCGGACGCCTACTTCCGCAGCCCTTAAGGGAGCACGGCGCAGAACGCGCGTTTGTTCTCCGCCGTGGGTTCACTCCCCGTGAAAGCGCGCGTCTCTCGCGCCCTTTCACTCGCACAGCGTTCGGCGGCGCGCGGCGACCATTTCATCTCCATTGACGTCATACGGAACCTCACGGCGACGGCGACGCCGACGGCAGAAATCTGCTTTGGAGTGTCCATATAATTGCTATCGCAATATATATAAAAAAAGAAATGCCTGCCTCCATTCCACTCTGTGAAAGGGGATGTACGTACAGCGAAGCTGTTGATTACGTTAAGCAGGCGCCACCACTACAAACCGTCGCACTGTCGAGATCAGTGTAGTGATCATGTATCAATGTATCCTCATTCTACTAGACCCTCCGCCTTGCACAAGTGCGTTATTCAAATGGTTCAATTTCTCAAAGTAAAGTGCGTCACAAGATTTGTAATGTAGGACTTACACGCAACCTGCAGACGCGGCAGCATCGGACTGTAAATTTAAGCTACGAGAAAAAGTTAAATCTGTGACGCGGAAACTCAAGATTACGCTAGCTCTGGAGACTTAAATTTTTCTTTGTCGACGCGACGGTGCACACGCAGGGACGAGGAAAATTTGCCGGCGTAACCATATACAGCTTCGCTGTGAATTATTGCATCCGATGTATTCCCAATGCTTGTTCACAATATCACTCAAGCTGTAACTTCTAGTACGCCGAAGTTTTATTTGTGATTTCCAATAGCGACGTTCAAAAGGCAGATAGAAGGCACCACACACTTGATTGTCATCCTTTGGCGTTGAGACAGGTTGCCTGTGCTCTTCTGAATTAGGGAGCCTACATGCAAGTGCTGTATGTAGGTTCCCTATTCTGAATGCCAGGGGTTCGTGAGTCGGCTAATCGTGAGTCGGATAAAAGAAGAAAAGCGGTTGAATGCGGCGGCACCACAGGCAGCAAAAGACGCCGTATGGTATCGATTTTATGCTTACATCTACTCTCGATTACGGCAGAGCCAACAGTTTATGTTTTAGGGGCAGTACAGTATATATATATATATGTATGTATGTAACGCAGGAGACATGGCGGTCGTGCGAAGCTCTGTTATAACGAACTTCTTCTTCCTTCACCACACTGCACCGCACCGTTCTTGTGCGGCTCGTCACACGCTTCTCCCTCCCCCCGAGAGAGTCGTAGGTGTAGGGGCGGATGATATCGTCTTAATCTCCCCACATGCACGATGTCAGTCTGGCGACCGAGTGGGGGCACGCTACGGTCGATCTCGTAGTTGACAGCTGAGATTTTGCGTATGATAGTATACGGTCCTTCCATTATTGCACTGAGTTTACCGCGGTTGGGGTGCCAGGGTGTCTCGTATAGAACACAGTCTCCCACTTGAAGCTCTGAGGGAAGAAATTTCTTGTCATATATGAGCTTGTTCTTCTCGTGATATGCCAGGGAATTGCGGACCGCGTTTGCGCGAGCTTCCTGCAGGTTCTCGGTAACGTTGGAGAGGAGCTGAGGGTAGGATGGTGTGCCATACATAAGAAAGCAGGGTGGGTAGCCCGTGACCTCGTGGGGTGTCTTGTTGTACTCGTCGACAACGTCAGAGAGGAGACGCGTCCATGGTTTTCGGGGTTCGTCGTTGATCTTGCAGCGAAGGCGAGTGACGATGGACTGATTAGTGCGCTCATTTAAGCCATTACACTGTGGGCGTTGTGAGCTTGTATACAGCTGATGAATGTTGTTATGTTTGAGGAATTGCTTGAATTTGCCAGCGGTGAATCCTGTGCCGCGGTCGGAAAGGAACTTCCGAGGCTTTCCAGCAATGAAAATACTCTTAAGGCAGGTAATGTAGGCGTCGCAGGTCTCATTTCTGTGTGCAAAAGCCCACACATAACGGGTGGCGTGGTCAACGGCCAAGTGAATGAATCTTTTGGAGGACCCGTAGGTGGCAAAACCTCCGATAGTGTCCATGGCCAGAAGATCGAATGGTTGCTCCGCGGGTGGTAATGACTCTAAGGAACCAAAACGTTTGGTTTTCGTCTTCTTGCAGCGCTGGCAGATATCGTAGTGTCGAACGTATTCGGAAACGTCGGTGACGATGTCAGGCCAATAATACTGTGGAGAGAGAAGTCGCAATGTCTTCTTTACTCCGACATGACCGAAAGCGTCATGAGCCTTCCGAAGAAGAGAAGACCGGAGAGCAAAAGGAACGTAGACTTTTCGTATCCCTCTGCGTGTCACTATGGTCATTCCATTCTCAATGGTATGCTTGCAAGGCGGTTTGTCGTGGTGGTGCTCGCGCAGTTGTTCAGCAGATAGGAGCTGAATAATAGGGTTTCTAGACAGTGCATCGGCTTCGATGTTGTTAATGCCCTTTTGATGCTTGATGTTTACGTCGTACATGGAGAGCTTTAAGGACCATCGGAACAGACGGCCTCGAGGATTTTTGATGTTCTTAAGCCATTGCAACGCCGCGTGATCGGTGATCACAGTGAAAGGTTTTCCATGTAGATAACAATGCCATTTATCTATGGCATCAATAATTGCTAAACGTTCAAGTTCTGTGATGGCGTAATTGATTTCATGCTTGAGCAGCTTGCGAGAATGGTATGCAACTGGATGCTCTCGACCTTCATCATCAGCCTGCTTCAAGACGGCACCGAAACCTTTGTTGGATGCATCGCAGTAGAGCACACAAGGTTTGGTGGCATCGTAGATGGCAAGGATGGGTTCTTCCGTTACACATTTTTTAAGCTGAGTGAAAGCAGTTCACAGTCAGGGTCCCAGTTCCAGGTGGCGTCTTTGCTGAGTAGGCGTGTCAATGGATGAGCGATTTCACTGAAGCGGGCGATGTACCGACGGTAAACATTGACGGTGCCGAGAAAACGCTGTAACTCTTTAGGGCGTGTTGGCGTGGGAAACCGCAGGATTGCCTCCACGTTGCTTTGTTTCGGAGTGACTGTGCCATTTGAAACTCTGTGTCCCAGGTACTCAATGGAGGTTTGTGCGAACTGATATTTCATCTAGATGCTTCAAATGGTCTGGGAACGTGTCAGAATAGACGACAATGTCATCGAAGTAGTTCGTGACGTGCGCCAAATGGTGTTTAGTCAAGATGGACTTGACGGCCCGTTCAAAAGTAGCTGGAGCGTTCCGGAGACCAAAAGGCATGACAAGCCATTCGTAGTGACCGGTACGTGCGACAAAGGCCGTTTTCGGGATGTCTCCCGGATGCATCCTCACGTGCCAGTAACCTGACGTTATGTCCAATGTCGAGAAGTACGTCGATTTCCCGAGAGAGTCAAGACTGTCGTCGATGCGAGGGATGGGTTGATAGTCGGGGACCGTCACTGCGTTTAGCTTGCGGTAATCTATGCAGAAACGCGTGCGTCCTTCTCTCTTCTTGGCCAGAAGTGCTGGCGCAGCGTACGGTGACGTAGACAGTCTTATAACGCCTTGCGTGAGAAGGTCGTTGATTTGTCTGTCCATTTCGACGCTATCGGCTTCTGAGCATCGATAGGGAGCCCTGCGGATGGGAACATTGTTGGTGAGAGGATTGTGATGCGTTTCGCTAGTGATGCACCCAATGTCAGTCTGTGATTCGGAAAAAAAAATGTCCTCGTACTTATGGACAAGCTGCTTCAATGCCATCCTCTGAGTTTCGTTTAGATGCACAAAATCACGAACTTCAACTTCGTGTAAACAAGCGTCCATGTTAGCCGTGGAATGGTTTTGTGGGCGAGGGTGGAGGATGTCACTCCCTTGGCGTAGAGTCAGGGTGTCAAGATCCAGAGACAAGTTAAA
>NC_051158.1:26721093-26928593 GCF_013339745.2 Dermacentor silvarum | reverse complement strand
GCTGCTCCCGGCGCTTCCGGGATCATTCTTTATTCCGTTGTAAATTAACATTCTTCTAGTACACTGTAGTTTTACAACTAGAACTAACCCTGGGAGTGTTAGCCAGCGCCACCACTCACAAACCTAGGGGCGGATACGGAACATCCTTTCTGCCGCAGGCGTCACGAGCACGTGATCTTTTTGGGTGATGGCAACTGGTCAATAAACCCACATAAGATCCTTGAAGGCATCAATGTTGCCGGATTCGAGCCCTCGTTATGTAATGAACGAGAGGAAAGGAACCGAGGGGCCCGATTTTTATTATCATATCATTAGAAGCCAACAAACAATGGCACCAAGGACAAGATAGGGGAAATTACTTGTACTTATTAATTGAATTAAAGAAATGATAAATTAATGGAAATGAAAACCGATGAAAAAAATCACAGCATATCCACGGGGTGAATGATGATGAGTGGGCGAAGCTCCGGAGGGAATCATCGGATCTCCCGCTTAAGGGGACGCTAGCACAAACGCGTTAGAAACGTGCAGTACTCTCTAGTAAGGGGGAGCGGCCACAGCGTCTTACGCAGCCATTTACACATGCCGGAACGTGCACCGCGTTTGCCGATGCCATCACATGACTGCCGAGAGAGTATACCCCCCGTATTCATAAACGCTCCTCGACTTGAACTTGACTTGCCACCGCCTTGGGCAGCGCGTTCGAAACGCGTTGAAGGTAAGGTGGAGAGGCCACAGCGTCTTACACCAGCTTCTTACACGGGCCGTAACGCGCTAGCACAAACGCGTTCGAAACGCGCTAGAAACGCGGCCTTTCGTTAAAGTTGGGTATTTATAGCCATCGTGGTGCGTTTGTCCATGTCCGCTTCGTGGCGTAGTGGGCTAACGCCGCGCGCTCGGAAGCGAGGTGTCCCTGGTTCGATTCCGCGCTACGGACACAACTTCGGAATTTTTTTCTCATTTTTCTCAGACTGGTTACACACTACTACTACTACTACTACGACGGGGACGGAACGGGTGCCGCTATAAGGAGCTTCGCCCCTAAAAAAACACCGCATATCCACGGGGTGAATGATGATGAGTGGGCGAAGCTCCGGAGGGAATCATCGGTAAACCGTGAATCTTCCGTGTAATTCGCCCAGTCTCACCGCCATGATGAGTGGGCGAAGCTCCGGAGGGAATCATCGGTAAACCGTGAATCTTGCGTGTAATTCGCCCAGTCAATCGTTCGATTTAGTAATCGAACGATTGACTTCCACCAATGACACGCGCCATATGTGACGTCATTCCTATTTTATAACAGCGCCCTTCATTATAATTGCACCATCTCCCGCTTAAGGGGACGCTAGCACAAACGCGTTAGAAACGTGCAGTACTCTCTAGTAAGGGGGAGCGGCCACAGCGTCTTACGCAGCCATTTACACATGCCGGAACGTGCACCGCGTTTGCCGACGCCATCACATGACTGCTGAGAGAGTACAACCCCCGTATTCATAAACGCTCCTCGACTTGAACTTGACTTGCCACCGCCTTCAACGCGTTTCGAACGCGCTGCCCCAAGGCGGTGGCAAGTCAAGTTCAAGTCGAGGAGTGTTTATGAATACGGGGGTAAGGCGGAGAGGCCACTGCGTCTTACACCAGCTTCTTACACGGGCCGTAACGCGCCAGCACAAACGCGTTAGAAACGCGCAGTCTTTCGTTAATGTTGGGTATTTATTGTCATCGTGGTGCGTGTGTCCATGTGCGCTTCGTGGCGTAGTGGCTAACGCCGCGCGTTCAGAAGCAAGGGGTCCCTGGTTCGATTCCGCGCTACGGACACAACTTTCGAAATTTTTTTTTCCATAAAAGTAGACGTGGCTACCTACTACGACGACGACGACTACTACTACTACTACTACTACTACTACTACTACAGAGGAGGGACAGACCCACACCCTAAGGAGCTTCGCCCCTAAAAAAAGTTGTCGCAGTTTCACCTGAAAGGCGAAGCATCAATTGCGATAGCAAATTTGTAGAGAGCTATACGGAGTAAATGATGTTAGCTTTATCAGCTGTATAAACTTGGACATGCAGCAGCACCGGCAACACGCAGAACTGTTGTCGACGCCGTCGGCGTTTTGCCCGCGTTCGCTCAAAATGCGTGCGGCGTTGGTGACTGTTGCCGGAGCCTCTGATATAAATAGGCACTTGGTGCCGCAGCTAAACGTCGCCTCCCTTTCCTCCCCCTCCCCCCTCCCCCACGGCCTCTCGCGCGTCGGAAGAAGGCGCGTTTGCTCTACCATAGCCTCCTATAGCTCTACATATATGGTGATTGTAAAGGAGGAAAGAGACGCCTACTTCTGCAGCCCTTAAGCGAGCACGGCGCAGAACGCGCGTTCGTTCTCCGCCGTGCGTTCACTCCCCGTGAAAGCGCGCGCCCCTCGCGCCCTTTCACTCGCACATACAGCTTTCGGCGCGCGGCGACGATTTCATCTCCATTGACGTCATACGAAACCTCACGGCGACGGCGACGCCGACGGCAGAAATCTGCTTTTGAGTGTCCATATAATTGCTATCGCAATAAAACAACTGTCCGCAGGTGGGGAACGAGCCCACGTCTTCGCATTACGCGAAGATTCTCATTACGCTTCTTATGATATGATAATAAAAATCAGGGGCCCCTTGGTATATATATACCGCTACGTTTCAACCCTACGTATTCATATGCGAAAGGCACTTCCTGCCCGCACTGCGCTTGGAGCCGTAGTCGCTGCGCATAACGCTAGATGTAATTGCAAGTAACCACCGCAGTCGTTCTGGCAATGTTGGTGAGTTTCTGCCAAATATTTTTTTTCACCCTCTCACTAAGGAGTGCAGCAAAACAACCTTCGTGAAATGATCCACTGCCCATTAAAGCCTTTAAGCTCGATATGACCATTGCAAGTATTTGAATACCGAAAACGCGATATTCAAGGTCCTGTTTTACAATATCACGAACTTGGGAGCCCTTAGAACGACAGCAAATAATTGACACACACTCTGATTAAAAAATCTGTCTGCCCTTCCACCGGGGTGGAGATGGAAGAATAGCGAAGCTTTACTATGGTGGGAATTATGTATTTCCAATTACGACTATTTAGATGTGATGGTGTAATTGGTCATTTGAACTATTAAAGACTGAGAAATATATATGATCCGGTGGTTATCATTTATTTAGTGACCACAGGGACCATGGCCTTATGGTCGCTACGGTACACGGCCATAGGGTGTATGGCAAAGGTTGGCAACTTTTTCATAAACACGTCACCGACGCCGCGCGCGTTCGGTGCGGACGCGGGCAAAACGCCGCCGCCGTCGACAACAGTTCTGCGCGTTGCTGGTGCTGCTGCATGTCCAAGTTTAAACAGCTCCTCAGAATTTTCAGAATGATAGCCCATAAACAAATGTCGCGAAAGAACACACGGGCAGCGCATCCCTTTTATTGCGATAGCAATTATATGGACACTCCAAAGCGGATTTCTGCCGTCTGCGTCGGCGTCGCCGTCGCCGTGAGGTTCCGTATGACGTCAACGGTGATGAAATCGTCGCCGCGTTCCGGACGATGTATGTGCGAGTGAAAGCGCGCTTTCACGGGGAGCGAACGCACGTCGGAGAGCAAACGCGCGTTCTGCGCCGTGCTCCCTGAAGGGCTGCGTCTCTTTCCTCCTTTACAATCACAATATATAGAGAGCAAACGCGACTTCTTCCGTCGCGCGAAAGGCCGTGGGGTGACAGGAGGGAGGGGAGGCGACGTTTATCTGCGGCACCAAATGCGTATTTATATAAAAACGTTGCGAGGCGAGAAGGTGGGTAAGATTTCCGACGCTGCTCGACGATTGTCCCATTCTGATCTCGTCGAAAACCTCCGAGCCGCCCCCAGAGGCACCGGCAAGTCACCAACGCCACGCGCGTTCGATGCTAACGCGGATAAAACGCCGACGGCGTCGACAACAGTTCTGCGCGTTGCTGGTGCTGGTGCATGTCCAAGTTTATACAGCTGATAAAACTACTATCCTTACTCCGTATAGCTCTCTACTAATTTGCTATCGCA
The DNA here is from genome assembly GCF_013339745.2 of Dermacentor silvarum. NCBI lineage: Eukaryota > Metazoa > Arthropoda > Arachnida > Ixodida > Ixodidae > Dermacentor > Dermacentor silvarum. The sequence continues at coordinate 26,924,524 of NC_051158.1, read as the reverse complement.
ATTGATGCTTCGCCTTTCGGATGAAACTGCGACAATTTTTTGTGTTGAATCTTCTCAGACTGAAATATTAAAAGTGCGAAACAAAAAATGCTCGAGCCAATGAGATGAGAGTTTTTTTTCTACACGCGGACACGACCATCGGATACTGATCCCTTAACAGCTTCACTGTAAAAATTGCTGGCTCTCCCGTTATGGAGAGTACACCTATACTCCATCTCACAAGCTGTTGTCAGCACTGTGGATGCTACACGAATTCTTAGCCAATAGGAAGGCCGAATGCTGCACGAGATGTGCTCATCCGCGCCGCGTCGTCTGCTCAGTGTCTGTTTGCCATCCTGTTACATGCTCCATGGTTGGTGGATTCACGCAAAAAATGTTTTGACGCCGTAACCATAAGCTGCGTTCACATGCATGCGACAGCAGGGTTTCGCTTTACCTGTACGCTTTGCATGCAGTTACCTTGCAGCCTCCTTAGCAAATAATAAGGACGAACGCCCTCATAAATGTTCACCTGCGGCACAGCGTCTGCTCGGCGTCTATACTTGGCGTTTGCTCGCTACCTTCATCCAGTATCATGCTAGAGCAGGGTAGTAAATTAATTTTGCAGTGAACAATTAGACCTTTATAACGTTCCGCATCGTCAGTGCATCACCAGTGGTAATGCTGTGGCGCCATCCGCTTACTAGAAATCAAACCAGTTTCAGGACTCGGCGCCATGTCTGTAGTCCTAGCAGCGTGAAAACAAACAGCCGATCACAATAATTGCGACAAAATATAGCTAATGCTTTGACCTCAGCTTGAGATGAGACTTAGCGATGACCGATTTTGCCACTTGTTTCTTGCTGACAGGGCGCGGAAAGCCTGTAACAAGCGCTAATTCTGATCGAAGCGGGTGGTCAGCGCTGTATGGGTGCTGCCATGCTGCTATAGGTGATCATGGTTAGGGTGGCTATTTTCATGTAGGTCATGCGTTTCATGTAGGTCATGAAACAGCCACCTACGTCTTCGTGCTCTCATGGGTAAAAAAAAAACCCAAAGTCACAAATAATCGAGAATTAACGATGGTAATGGGTACAAGGTACGTTATGATAGTAGCGATAATGATAGTAGAAAACAATGACTCAATAATGACAACGACTCACCAAAAATGACTGAGTCAGCAAAAAAGATTAACACTCAATAACCACTGAAAGGGGTTCGGACATAAATGATTAGCCATGACACGAACTTCATGATGTGCGCGTCATGTAGGTCATGAAACAGGCGCCTACTTTTTGGTGCTCTCATGGTCATTTCATTAACTTGGTAGGCTCCTCACACACTTCTTCGCACAACATCGATTCCTACAGGGCGTGGGATCTGCCGGCTTTTTTTTTTTTTTTTTTGATTATGGAGTTTTTTTTTTTCCTATGATGGTGAATATCCACTGCGATATTTTCTGCGCAAGTCTTTCTTCTTCCCATGCAGTTTACTATTGCGATAGGAATTATGTGGATGCTCGAGGTGCATTCTCGTCGTCGCCATTGTTGTGCTGTCCTTCTATCGACGACGCATGCGCGGTCCGCACGTGGTGGATTAGACGGCCTCCAGAGACGTGAAGCGCGTTTCTCTCAAAAATCGTTGAATCCACAGTTGGCAACAGCGTTGTGCGCACACACCTTAACGTTACCTGCAGAGCCGCTGTGTCCAATACCACACCGTGGTGATCTTCTAGCTAAATTTACGTAATCCTTTCTTTGGACGCTGACCAAAGCCAAACATTTTACATTCACCCTCATTTCGTGCAAAATCGAGGTGCCGCACCTGCAACGCCTCTGGCACGCTTCTCACCGCGCCAGCGTTCTTAGACGCCTTCGGCCCAACGCTTATCCTTGTCATTCCTTTCAATGCTTCGCATTCGGGCGACACAGACAAGTAAGTGATCTATCTGCATGAAGAGGAAGAAACATGCGAATGAACGCACACAACAAACACCTTTTAATTTGCCGTGTTCACTTTTGCGACGTCGTCACTAGACCTCTTCCTTTTCCTCGGCTTCTGAATCGGACTTCTGGGTGTCAGTACTGTTGTCGGCATCGGACGGGGCAGACGGGCGTCTTACGTCCCCGCGGTGTTCGAGTCGCGACCTTTCGCGGTCGCCGCTGCCAAGCCCCGAGCTTCCGCTGCTTTCGCCGACAAACTGGTCCTCCACGTGGCCAACATCAGACTTCTCGTTGTCTGAGAAGATACCGGATAGACCATAGTCATCTAGGATGTTCTTGATATAGTCGGGCACTTGTGCATCAGCGCCGGTAAGGCGGTCATCGCGAAGGGCTGCAGGGTGGACATGACCGACGGCGCCGTACCGGGCCTTGAACGCGTTTTCAAACGTTCTCGGGAATCCGAGCCTCTTGAGTGCCGCGAACGCGCTGGCAGGGCGTGGCCGCTGGGACATAGAGTTGATGCGGTAGGTTTCCCTGGCGATGACGTTTAGGTACATCCGGCACACGTCGTCTATCACGTTTTGACTCACGAGTTCGCCATCCTGGCTTTCTCCCTCGCTGTCCGAGTCGGCTGGTTCCCCTGAAATGCCATCGGTACGTGCGGGACAATGTGACGGCTCCCGGTGGTGGTCGACCAGCGACAGCGACGAGTCGAATCTGGCCCCAATTTCCGGAACAGACGCGCTCGGTCCTTCAGCGTTGCTGTCCTCCACGGCGGGCTCGCGCCGAGTCGATCCATCCTCATAGACATCCTCCTGTCCTTTCTCATCGCTGCGTTCGTTGGAGCTTTCACCCTTCTCGTCCATGGTGTGCAGCCTCCGGGGACCAAGCTGGGAGTGTTACGTAGACTGAAGTCGCAGAAGTCCTTAGAACACGAAAAGGTTGAGGTTGGTTGGTTAAATGCACAGTAGGCAAACAGATGATGGTGATGATGATGGTATCCTCAGCACATGGCTCGTACCCACTCCGGGGGATTGGCCAAGAATTGGGCACCTGAACTTTTAGATGCGGTTTTCGAAACTACTGTTACAGTGCAATTTAGTAATCAGAACAGACAGAATAATTTTCCTATACTGCACTTTTTATAATATAAATGTCATGCTATATCTCTAGTTGTAAAAGTATGGATTTAAAATTTTATTCGTTTAGTTGATTGAATGAAACCACAAACGGCATCAAACACGTCCCTGTGGCTAAAGCCGAATACCGAGGCACCGAAAGAGGCAAACAGAAGGAGCACGTGCATTTGTCTTCTTCGTAGAGAAGAGAACACGCGCTGTCAATGATGACGATAGCTAGGTGGCGCGACCAAGTCAAAAGCCAAGTAGTTTAAAGGGAAAAAAATGTCACAGTTTCGCCCTAAGGGCGAAGCAATGAATGCGATAGTAACACAGCAATGTCATACGAAGTAAGGTGAGCGGCCTTGGTAGCAATATGAATTGTAGTAAACATGAGCTGATTAAGTAAGCAGGTGTGCTGCGGCGTAAGTAGACCGACATGAAGAGAGACTCGATGACCACGAGAAGGCGCGTGTGAAACGGTGGTGTTGATGAGAAGCGCTTACCGTGGGCAGCGCGTGCGAAGGGAATGCACCTGTAGTGCTGCACTGCCGATCTGGGCAGCATTGCATGTGTAGCGTGCGTTGGAAAATGTGGCCCGACTATTACTAACTGAATGAACAAGCGTGGTGTGAGCGCGCACAAACAAACATGAATAGATCACACTGAATGACTGCAGCCAACGACTGTCAAAACGCTGGCAGCGAGCGCATACGCCGCGCAGCGTGCGAAGGTACGTGCGGTCTATCGCTCCAACGGAAACTGAGCGGCGAATGCACGGCGCAAAAGGTCAGAGCCGCGTGGAGTTAAGAGACGGTGCGGTCGAACGAACGACGAGCGCGGTTGTTGGCAGCGTAGAAGTGCGCCCCCCCCCCCCCCCCCCCCCGCTCCCTCCGGCGCTGGCTTCCCGCTTCCTTGCTTGCGCGTGGGAGATTGAGTGCGTTCGCTCTCCGTGATAGCGCGCGTCCCCGCACGCTTCCGCTGGGGCATACGGCGCGCGGCGAAGATATTATCTATAGGGAACCTCACGGCGACGGCGACGACGACGGCGACGGCGACGCCGATGGCAGAAATCCGGTTGAAGTGTCCATATAATTGCTATCGCAATAAAAAAGGGGCAACGCGAAATGGTCTAAATGAAAAAAAAAAAGAAACGAAGAAAACAGAAGGAAGTGCCTGCACGTGACAAGGGGCGTGGCAGAGTGTGCGATGCTTTTTTTCGGGACAACGCGTGTAATTTTCATGTCGAATACGAATATAAAGAAATATATATTTTTTTTCATTCAATCAAGACAATTTAACGCGTGGTTAGCTTAGCGATTGCCTCCGAGACCTGTATAACGTACCCGTCGCGGATGCCGTGGCATAATAGCGCCTTTCTTTGAGACTGTTTTACCGCAGCAGCAGTTTTTCTCGAGGCCTGCCGCAAGCTTACTTTCCTCGAAAACTATGTCATCGCCCGACATGGCGGTACCCGTGCTGCCAGCTTCAGGCTGAACAGGCAGCCGTCCTTGTAGCCGTTTTCGTCTCGTTTGCTTAAGTGCTTACAGAGTTTTGCTTTAGCCTTAATCTCAATGGGTGACATACTTCGGACGTTATCGCGGCAGTATTCTTGAGATTGGTTTTCAAGTACCGAGGGAAGCAAGATTAGGCTATGGTGGCACCACGGGTGACAGTAGAGTTTCCTACACCCCTAATCGCAATGGATATATATATATATATATATATATATATATATATATATATATATATATATATATATATATATATACCAACTTGCCGAAGCATCAGCAGTATTGCAAAGCACTTGAAGACGCGAACAAGGAACGCACTAACAACTTTGTCTCGTTCGGCTTCGGTTTGCTTCGCGGAAGCTCGGCGTGTATTGAGATTATTGAAATGGTGATTCACGTTCACAAACGAACGAACGTGTTGGAATGCATCTTTTTCGGGTCCTAAGTGCGCCCTAACGACGTTGATGGCGTGAGAGAAACTGGCTTAGTGCTCATTCATTATACCGGTGACTGACAGTGGTCGCGTGACCGACCACGACTGTGAGCCAGGAGTAAACTTACGGCGGCAGATATTTACACCGACGACCACTGCACACTACACATTTTTACGCCTTTATGGGTGTATAATGGGTGTTCGGTTGTTTCATGGCTAGCACCCTCCCGTTTAATGGGGTAAGATCGAATTGTTGGCGTAATGATGGTATCTTGTTTGCCGACTTTCTCTGGCAAGTAATAATGATATATCTGGGACAGACGACCCGAAAAAGTTATAGAAGCACTTAAGTATGATTGCGTGCATTGAATGGGAAAACATTCTAACTCTTCCGCGCGATACTTTTCACTTGGTCATGTGCTCTAATTCAATTTTGAGGCTGTGTCACGGAAATTTTGTGGGTGCGCCAGGTCGGTCGGTTTGAACGTGGGTCAACTCAGTTTTCGAATTGGGCAAAATTCATTTTTCTGCTGCGCGCCCCGGCGTGCATCCGACGCCGTGGCTGTTCACCGTAGGATTTCGCATTGCGAGCCGAAGCAGGTCTTGCCCACACCGGGAGTGTGACGTGATCACTTGGTCGCATGGTTTTTTTTTTTTTTTTTGCCATATCGGAGGTTAACGCCGAATATTTATTTTAGTCTGAGCAGATTTAAGATAAATCTCATGCGCCATGAATGTTATGTTTAATGATGTTTTTTTTCCCTTTTGTTGCGGGCTACGATTCTGAAAAGTCTGCGGAATAATTTACTCAATACCGTAAGACCTGGTGTGAGCAACGTGGTGGTTGGTACTATACGGCATTTATAAACATATGTTGTAGCTATACCTAATTACATGCGGAGCTCCACGGCAACGCTGACGACGACGGCGAGAATTCGCTTGGAGTGTCCATATGTAATTGCTATCGCAATAAGTGTTGCTCAGGGCCTTCTAAAAGATTTTTATTATGCTCATCGCGTCCTGGTTCTTTCTTGTTTTGGTCGGATTATTCATTTTTAATACAGCGGCAAGACCTCGTCTACGTAAACAGGGCCGGTATTTGTAGCGATGCCTTTCCGCTAATAATGCCTTTTCGCGCTTATCGCGCTTTGTCAGTGGTCGGAGCGACGGTCCGCTCGCGTTATCAACGGGATCAGCCGGCCGTGAGCGGTGGATGATAAGACTAGAGTAGAATAAGTCATAATGCCTCGCTACAAAATCGCGGCCCAGGATATATACACATATTACCTAGCCCCGGCTTGCTGCGCGGGACTTGGTCAGTGGCAGTTGAATCTGGCGATAGACATCGCCAACTTTAATGAATAAAGTGAACAGCGCGAGGGATAAGATGAGTGCAATCATTGCGGTGGAATTAGGCACTTAGGAACAGGAAGCTCGCACAAGCAGCACGCAAAACTTTCAGGGCAGCGCGCGCCGACGTGCGTTATCTCTGATACTTTACAGATGAGCTGCTAAGGGGAGTGACGCCACCGTTTTCGTGCAGTGGTGAAGACGATCGTCCTCGGTGCCAAAGAAAGAACAGTTGGCAACGCGATCTGCGTCGTAGTCCGGAACTCTCGCTTTGAAATGTCATTATCAATGATCATAAAATAAATGTCTCCTTGCGTCATTAAAATAGACAACTTAATTTTTGCACGTCTTTTATTGTTGCCAAAGGTCATAGGTGCTAGTAATGCCTAAATTTTGTTGGTCACATCTCGTTGTATCAGCCTTCAAGTTGGAGGTCAGCTAGGTGCCTATTGAATCGAATCTCTTTTTTTTTCCTCGCTATCATACGTCCTGGGGGGGGGGGGGGGGGGGTTCTCTCAGAATCCACCTATAGTGTACGGTTCATTTCGGCTGTCACGAATGGCTCCAGCAGCACGAGCGAGAAGGAGCCAGCCAGTCTCCTCGCTCGTGGAGCTGGGGCCCATCGGCAACAGCCGAAATGGACAGTACACTAGGTGGACTCTTACAGAATACCCCCCCCCCCCCCTTTATATGGCTATTATAGCTGACGGCGCGGTCCAGCGACGCAGCCTATACGTGAGAGCCCCGAGGCCCCGTGCGATCAGCGCGTCGGTAACGAATAATCATTAAGACCAAGCGGCAAACAGACCCCTATACTATTTAAGAAGGGTGCCAAAACTCGCTTATCCAGCTTCGCTGTCCTTGATGTATCAGTTGCTCAGATTGGCATACACATCTGCGTCGGAATGTTAAAGCGTGAGCTTTTCTTAGCGCGTTGCTCGGTTTGGCGCTGTCCGCCATGGTGGGCCGATGCCGGAGATCGTGTAGTCTTCTTTTCCCACGGATATGTGTCGCTGTGTGTGTGCCACTGGGTATGTCGCCGTGCATTTGGGTATGTGCCATCGTCGTTATCGTACAGTGGTCGCCACGCCGTCTTCGTCACTTGATCGTCGCGATGCAGTCGTCGTGTACTACAGTCGTCTCACTGTCATCATGCCGTCGTCGTTCCATCATTGACGTCACTCTATCGTCATCGTGCTGTGGTCATTCCTTCTCCATTATGCCGGCGTCGATCGTGATGCCATCGGCCTCATTGCGTCGTCGGGTCACAGTCATTGTCACACAGCTGTTGTACAGTCGTCGTCATGTGGCGGCGTGGTCGTTCCATCGCCGTCATTCCATATTCGCCGTCCGATTCTCGTCCTGCCGTCGTCATACAGTTGACGTCATACAGTTGTTGTGACGTCACCGTGGTCATACCATTGTCCTCGTGCTGTCGTTTTACTATCTTCGTCATGTAAGAATCGTCATATCATGCATTTTCATGCCGCCGTCGTCATAGCACGCCTTCGGCTGTGCTAGCGTATGTAAAGCCGGCGAGCGCTCGAGCATCGGAGAGGAGCGTAGTAGATTAAACGAGAACGCTTTGAAACATCTTTTACACTGAAATTTCGTGGAAGAAGTAGGACCTTCAGACCCCAGAGCGACTTGGTGAGGCCGAGATTGGTAGCGAAAGCGCCTAGCCCGCACCACAGCTAACGCTTAAACATTCGCGTTACACGTGCACACTCGTAGCCGTCCTGTATTTTTCATGCGAAAGCATCAAATGACCCATTGAGCGAAAAAGCCATCGTCTGTAGCAGCGAAACGGCACCTAAATTCCCATTGGCTGCGACGCTACGTCACGTGCGCCCCTCGACGGAGCAGAGCGGGAGAAAGGGATCACCTGCTGGCGTGCCAGGTGTTGCGTGAGTGGAGAGGGCATCGCTACGACGCCACGTCACCCTCGCTCTCGGAAGCCTGTGTTATCCGCGCGTTCCTTGTCCGTGCAAGCTCTCGCCTGCGTTCTAACTCCGCCTCGGTCATCGCTTGAAAGAAATTAAAGTATAAAAACAGAATAAATTCTAAAGAAAAAATCATGAGCCATTCAGCTCTGTGAAGGTGGATGACCAGTGAAGCTGTTTAGCGCACGACACAGAATTGACACAAAATTTTGAACAAAGATACGAGCATATTTATTACCCTTATTGGTGGTCATCATGACGATGGGTACGCGCACGCATTCGCGAATCACCTCTGTTATTAAATACATCCGTCACGTCAGACAGTGAAAGACTCATACCCCCGTAAACGCGGTCTCCCCAGTACGACGACAGAAGATAAGTCAAATTCTACGCTGGAATGATGAGCGGCAATGGAGCCAGCTGTGGAAGCAGACGACGACGAGCGCGTGAGCAGTGGCACGAGCGCGTTCGCGTGGCTGCGCCGAGGGGCGCCACCGACCCAGTTCTCGGACAACGGATTTGCCTTAGCCACATGCAGCTTCGCTGTAAAGACGTTGGCGGTAGCGAGTTTCGAACCGACGACTCCGTCTTAACCACTGGGCTAAACTAGCCCCTCCTAGGTAAGAAGCCTGTGCATTCTGCTTTATGAGATCATGCTACTTGGACCAAAATTTCCATTGCCAAGTCCGGCGTGACGAAAGCGGTGACGTCAAAATCACCGCGGCTTACTCGGGAGCGCCCCCATTGGACTCTAAGGCAGTCGGGCAAGGTAACATGACGTCACGGATCGAAGTGCACCAGCATTGTGCAATCTAGGGACTCTAGGTCTAGGAGGCGTTGGCCAAGCGTCTCAACGCGCTCGCTTGCCCGCGAAAAGTTCTTAACTCGAACGACCGCTCAGAGGCGCTTAATTGGACATTATTATTTCGCATTCACAACTCGTAAGAAGTACTTAGGTCTCTTCGGACTTATTCCTTTTTTCTCTCTCTCCCTCTTTTTTCACTCCCCCATCCCACTCCTCACGTGTAGGGTTGCAAACTATAGACAAGTCTAGTTAACCTCTATGCCTTTCTTTCCTGCAGTCTCTCTTTCGTTTCCTTTTCTTTTTTAAAAGTGAGTAGTATTCTTGGCATTGTCAGACCAGTTTTGTTTCCGGTTCTCCAGAAATTGCAGCCATTCTAAGAACATCTTTGACGCCAACTTGAGTCACTGCGTATGTGCCCCTGGGTATGCGCGGACTTCACGGTGCCGCCGCCAGGAGGCGTAGCGTGTCCAGAGGCAGGAGCCCGTGTGCAGTACGCGCGTCATACGTGACGCGGTTTGGCTAATCGCTTACTTGGATATTCATCGTAGGCGAGTTCTGCCCCAATATTTTAATGCGCTTGGCATTCTTAGCATGCTTCGCGCATTAACGGGTGTTTCACTTAAATTGAGCCAAACTAAAGATATGCAAATGCTACGTATAGCCGGACAGAATCAAAGTAACGTTGTTTGCCGTCGCTTGGAGATACCCAGATTATTTTTTTTCATTCCGCCTAATTAGATAATTAGTCCTAATATATTATTCAACTTCTCAATTATTACATTTAGGTGAGAAGTGTCAATGAGGCAATTGTAGAGCAACATGAAATGCTCCCGATACAGCTTTCTGTTGCTCAATAGGTGCTAAATAAAAGTGTTCTTCCGTGCGTGAAAGAAGCCCGCGAATACGCGCCAAGTGCCTCGAGCGACCGACAGTCACGCGGCAATTTTGAGTGTATTCGCGGGCTTCTTTCACGCTCGGAAAGACACTTTATGTAGCACGTATTGAGCAACAGAAAGCTGTATGGTGAAAAGAATATGAGTAAACCACTTGTGTAGAGTTACACGTGAACCGTACTTGATACCCAGAATGAATATTTTGCTCAATCATTTGCGAGTGAATTTATATAAAAAAAGGTAGAAGGCAATGTGCAATGTATTGTACAAGGGCCGTACTTGCAGGATATAATTACAATTCGCCCAAGAAACAGTACTCTTAGATTGCAGACACGTCTCATAGATACCACGGTGGCAATGCGGGACGCTAGATTGCCGCATGCAATGCTAATCACCTTATAACCTCGACAGTCTTGTCGAGATGGGTCCTGCAAATATATATATATATATATATATATATATATATATATATATATATATATTTGCGTGGCATTGCTGTGCCTCCGCCGGCTATCTGAGACTATAGCAGCTACGGAAGTCACGTGGCTGGCATCGCGAATAATGATAATACTGTCCTATCAGTGTGGTTGTGCACGCTCGCACGTAAGCTGTCACAAAATAGGTGTCCCCGAAATGTGTCCTGTAGGCATCGCCCTTTCAGCCCAAAGCAAACCTTTGGAGCGCTCTAGACAACTGCTTACTGTGATGGCGGACAAACATGTGAAACAGGGAATAATGCCTTTATTTACGCTTTAGAAGGACTGCCGTTCCCTGGGCATCAGATATGACCAGTTCGAAAGCCTCGCCTCGAAACGTCACGTTGTCAGCTAGCGAAACTTTCTGCAGTTAACATTGTCGTGAGATAGCAGCGGCCATTGAAGGAAGAAGTCGAAAGTGATGGCAGTATATAAAAGCAGCTGTGCCAAGTTTTCGATAATAATAGAGAGAGAAAAAATAGTTATTCAAAACGTTGCTCGTAATGCTCCAACCATTTCGAACGAGGGCAAACAATTTATGAATTCTCGAGGACAAAATCCGAGACGTCGGGCCTGATGCGCCAAGCACTTGAGACACATAGCATGATGATAAGGGAGAACGGAATAAAAGGAGACGATGGGCGATGAAATCGATGCTGATTGACAAAAAAATGTCACAGTTTCGCCCTAAGGGCGAAGCAATGAATGCGATAGCAACACAGCAGTGTCATACGATGTAAGGTGAGTGGCTTTGGTAGCAATATGAATTGTAGTAAACATGAGCTGATTAAGTAAGCAGGTGTGCTGCGGCGTAAGTAGACCGACATGAAGAGAGACTCGATGACCACGAGAAGGCGCGTGTGAAACGGTGGTGTTGATGAGAAGCGCTTCCCGTGGGCAGCGCGCGTGCGAAGGGACACACCTGTAGCGCTGCACTGCCGATCCGGGCAGCATTGCATATGTAGCGTGCGTTGGAAAATGTGGCCCGACTATTACTAACTGAATGAACAAGCGTGGTGTGAGCGCGCACAAACAAACATGAATAGATCACACTGAATGACTGCAGACAACGACTGTCAAAACGCTGGCAGCAAGCGCATACGCCGCAGCAACGGGCGAAAGTACGTGCGGTCTATCGCTTCAACGGAAACTGAGCGGCGAATGCACGGCGCATAAAGGTCAGAGCCGTGTGGAGATAAGAGACTGTGCGGGCGAGCGACGAGCGCGGTTGTTGGCAGAGTAGAAGTGCGCCCCCCCCCCCCCCCGCTCCCTCCGGCGCTGGCTTCCCGATTCCTTGCTTGCGCGTGGGAGAGATAAGAGAGCGACGAGCGCGGTTGTTGGCAGAGTAGAAGTGCCCCCCCCCCCCCCCGCTCCCTCTGGCGCTGGCTTCCCGCTTCGTTGCTTGCGCGTGGGAGATTGAGTGCGTTCGCTCTCCGTGATAGCGCGCGTCTCCGCACGCTTCTGCTCGGGCATACGGCGCGCGGTGAATATTTTATCTATACGGAACCTCACGGCGACGGCGACGGCAGAAATCCGGTTGAAGTGTCCATATAATTGCTATCGCAATAAAAGATGATTGGCGAGAGCTTTCGCTCGCGTAGACCTGCTCCAGGAACTGCATCTTATGCGTAGATATGTCGGTAACATCTCGCTTCGAAATCAAACTGAGTAAGAGACCAGAGCCCGCACCGCTAGGTAGAGACGGAACGCTTCAGATAGCGTCACGTGCACTCTACAGGAAACACGTTCACATATGGCCTTCGAAGTAGCGTGTGCCGTTTACCAAAGGCGGGTCCATGTTTCAACGCTGAACGGAAGTGCTGTCTGTATAAGCTCGTCCGTCGCTTGCTGCGATTGACTTAGTCAATGCGCCCGCACACGAAAACATCCGTGTATCGGTAGACAAGTTTGTTCGCGCCCGTATAGGTTGACCGTGCTGCAGCAGCGGGTTATCACAGGCATGCGTCATGACCTACCGTAGATTATAGGTCCATTCGGTTCACGTGCACTTTCTGAACTATAGTTCGCGACGGGGTGCTGCACTTCGCCATTCGCTTCGCCAATTCAACGTAGCGGCATCTGTACGTTACCGTTCGTTTCAAACAGTGCAGCCTTCGCAAAAAGACGAGTTCACAGTTATTCGCTGCACTCGCCAGATAGGCAGTGCAGCGTTCGTGCAGCGTGTGCTGTGCTGGTTCCGCACGAGCAAGAACTGGCGCTGAACTGGCGGGAGCTAGTTCAGGTAGAGCAGGGTGGATCAAATGGATCTTACAGAGAGAGAGGAGAGAAAAGACTTTATTCCAGGTCAGACTAAGACCTATTACAAGATACGACCTTCTAACGAAAGAGGAAGCGCACTCGGTCGATGAAAAGAATTTAAGATTGCGCGTGCCAGTCGTGGTATACTGCAAGACTGAGCGATAGTGGAACTAACCTTGAACGTCACCAACTTTAACGACTGTAACGCTTTCATGCAGACACTAATTATGATCGACTGTTGATACGTGTGCGAAACGTACATAATTTTATGCTATGGTGCTTGAGACTCCACTGAAAGAAAATCAAGGTAGTCGAATGAATCGTAGTGCATCTTATGATGAACCATCATAATTGCAGAGTAACTATATATTTGAAGATTGTAAAGTCAGACATGCTACGTTTCTTCACAAAAAGGATTGAATCACCCGCCCGAATTACACGGACAAGTTATTTATTGGCAACAAGTATTTAGAGAGAGAGAGAAAAAAGGATCTACCCTGGCGACCGTGGCGAGAGCATGGCTACCGACATGCTCTCGTCAAACGTCACGCAAAACATACTGGTGCGTTCACCAAATCAGCACTCTGTAACGATACATATCACTCAGCAGTAAAAATTTGCAGAATGATCAATTTACCCTAAACTTAATGTTTGTACTCGGTTCCGTGCTACCACTGCACAGATATGGTAAAAATAGGTCGCGTGCATAAATGTGCACGCCATGTCTGAAGAGGGTAAAAACTATCTTAGAGGATGTTGTTGGAAGACGATTACAGAATGACATCATACGCATGGACGTGGCACGGAGTTCGACGTAGTTAAGGGGCCTCAAGGTTCCACCACATCCGCTACAATCAGGTACCGGCGAATGTGAAGCCAGCACTCGTGGTTGAGTTTGTCGAACTGCGTGACGCCATCTTCTCGGGCGTGGCACACGACTCGTTCCTGGACGACGCCAGTCAACCGCATGAACTCGTGCACGTCGGCGAGGCATAGGCGACGCACGGCTCCTCTGATCAGGGCCACGGCTTCCGCCTCGCCGCTCAATGCCGCCTCGCGACGAACATTGTCCACGAGCTTGGGGTGTTCCGAAACGAACTCCACGGCGCGTGCGCAGTAAGGATCGTGGTCTCCCAACACGAACCTGGTCGCTCGCTCGATGAGGCTGCAGTTGCGTCGAACGACTTCCTGGGCGGCGAAGATGTTGGCGTAAGGTTCTATGCAGACTGGAATTTCTAGCCGAAGGAGGCTGTAGTTCTGGTGAAATCTTGGCAAGAGATGGCGCAGAAGGACTGCTCTGTAATCGTATCGTGCGATTTTAAGGGTGAGCTCGTGAAGGCGTCGGTTCCTTAAAACGGCGTTAGCGAGCGCTTGACAGTCCTCGTCACAGAATTTTACCGACCAGTCTAAGCTTATCTTGGTAATGCCTAGATTCGAACAGAGTGCTTTGCACAAGTTTGAGATAGCCTGAACTAGAGCCTCATCGTCCACATCCCATTCATCATCATAGTCGATGTCGGTGTGCAGCTCTATTTCCTTGAGCGCGGACGAACCTTTTATGTACGTGGCCAGTGCTGCGCAAACACCTTCGTCGAAGTACTCGAAAGTCACGCTAAGTGATGAGATGTCGTTAGAAGCCACAAGGCGTTGGAAGAAACATTGCATACGCGCTGCGTCATCCAAAAATATTAGACGTACATTGATGGCTGTTACCTCAGGAAATTCGGAAAGCGCTGGCGCATCAAATCGCTCAATGCACTGTTCCGCGATGTACACCCTGTTTACAAGTTCACTCTTACGTATTGCGCTGCAGACTTCTTCCAGCCTATCAATATCCGGAAGATAACGCAACGTCAGGCTTTGAAGGCAGTGGTCGTTCGCGAGAGCTCGAAGCAAGAGACAGCAGTTTTCGGTGGTGGACCATGAAAGGTCAAGGTCCAACTTTTGTAGCGCACCGTTCTCCTGCAACGCCGACACCCAGGATCGATCGTTGACAGCCTCTACGTCTTCATGTCGTTGCAGCTGAACACTTCCTTGGTCCATCCCGGCAAGCTGCAACTTCAAAGAGCGCAGAAACCGGTTGCGCGAGACAAAGGTGAAGAACAGTTCGCAGTGCTGGCTCGTGCCCAACCATTCCGCGTCTAGTTCTTGCAACGTCGTCATTGTCGAGATGGCTCGGGCTAAGTTCGGCAACCAGGCAGTTTCGTTGTCGAAGTGTGGCCCTCTCAGAGTGAGTTTCCTGAGCGTCGCGTTTTCTTTCAACAGATATTTCTCGAACGATGGTGACTGGCCGTCGAACGGACCGGAGGCAAAGACGCAAGCTCCGACGGCGACGTCCGTGATAGTGTGGTTCTTTATAAGAGCTTCGATGAGCTTCTTCGACGTGAACGGGCTCATTTGCAGCTCTAAAACGTCAAGCGACGTGAGTCTGGCAGCCCGCTGTTCCAGCAAGTGGACGGGGATCGGCATGCTGTCCAAAGAATGCACATAGTCGTGCGGGAACACTCCACAGTAATCCAGAGAACAGACTTTGACGGCCGACTCGCGGATGACTTCTGGTTGATCGCTCGCGATGCCGAAGATGGTGAGGCTTGTTAAACTCGACGAAGATTCCATCGCTTCGGCGAGCATGCCGGCATTCGCCACGGCGTAGTTCATCTCTGCCGAGACGATGCATCGGTGCACTCTAAGCAGGCAGCGTAAGAGGGCGACGGCTGCTTCCTGGTCGTTACTGCATACTTCACAGTACGGGAATCTCTTGCAAATGCCTGACACCCTCGCCACGCTTACGTCTCCGAGTTCGTTTCGAGCATCTTCTCTGAGCTGAAGGCCCACGTTCCACAGTACCTTGTTGAAGGCTCTCAGGTGACGTTGCAGGTGGCAGAATCGAGGCTGGCCCCGCGTGCAGGTAAATATAACTATTTCAGCATCAACGTTCTCACACTTCCGTGAAAGCCAGGATAACGGGAGAACTGCCGTAGTCCTCGCCATATGGTTCCAACGTGTGCTCCTGCTGAGCGTATTTTTAGTAGTGACAGTACAGCTGCTTGAAATTGGCCCTTTTATATTTGCTGACCCTTGAGGCGTCTGCGCGGAACGCGATAGTGAACCGTAAATAATGCAGTGATGCATGCGAAGCCTTGTAGTGCGGTAAAATTTAGGAGGATCACGAGGTCATCCGCTAGTATGATCACACGTGGCATTCTTTTCCGAGAGCTCATCGTAATCTCCGATATATGTATGCCGCGGTTTGTCATATCTACGCTACAACTGAGGCATGCTCTGTGCATACATACTATGTGTCTTAACCGTTTGTAAAGCTGCCTGACCGAGGAAATGATTGACAGCACTGCGTATACGCCTTCAGCTCACCAAGTGGCTCACAAGGATGGTTTGGTGGGCTAGTAGGTAAAGAATCCTAAAGGGGAAACAGCGCACACAGACGGGGACAGAGTGAAGAGACAACGGGACACAGAGCTAGACTACAACTGATACTTTGTTGGAAGGAGCAAGACATATGAATACTATGAAGGCAACACATACAAGATGATTGGTATTGTTATATATAGCCTTCCCATTGGCTGTTTTCGGCTGTTGTCGGGGCAGTTTTTGAGCATTTAAAAGAGATCCCTTATTTGTTGTATTACGCTAGACAAAAGAAAAGAAAACGCTTGAATTCATCGGAGGTGAGTCAGTGATGAGCGAACTGAAGAAGAGCGTGGGAAGCTCTTTGAGGGGGCGTAGAATTGCCACTTAATTTTTTTTACGGGAGATTATGTATACACTGTAGCATGAATTGCTGTTTTATCGTCGGCACATGACGCTGCCAGAGTAGATAGCGTGCGAAATCGTGAAGCCTTAGTTTATCTAAAGAGATTGGCAGTGACGGTTCGTTGACCAGCTAGAGTCAACCTGTTTGACGTCACAAAACGACGCAAGAGCTCCGAAAGACGCCGTTATGCAGACGTTAGGCATCATTTTGACGATATGTTCTTTGCAACCACAACCCGAAACCTAGGCACACAAGCATGCCTGTGCACTGCATCTGTCCAAATATTGCCGCCGTACGTGCAACTCGAAACCTTGAGCTTGCTTTGAGCCGCAGAACGCTGAATCACCGGCGGGTAAGTTCGTCTGTAACAGTTGTGTCCGATCCAGTGGCGAAATCGCTGGTGGTTCCATCTTGAAGAGTCACGGTGAAATGGTTAATGGCGGCGTTTCACTCTAACCTGTCGATAATCACGGAGATGATGCATTACAAGGTGGTTGTAGCATTGAATGATGGCGAATGAAGCAAACGCACCGTAAAACAAAAATCCGCGCGAAGGACAGATATATTGTTTTGTGTGCTTTTCACGAACATAGAACGCGGTCTTAGTTTCTCATGACTAAAGCGCCCCACGTATTGCACCTTTTGAGAAATAGTGAAGGACGCATTCGCTTTATCATTTATAATATATACGCGATAAGCTTATTTGTCACATGGCGTAGAGTGTTCGGATGCTTCGCCGGAAATTGAATAGCTATCGAATTAAGTCGCCTCGGAGGTTTCTTCTATCGCTGAAGTAATGATTACGGTAGAAACTGTTTGAAGAGAAGTACGCAATTCGGTGATTCATTTTAAAAAGCGATAAACCTTCTGATGACATTCGTAATCCGAGTGCTGTAGCGTAGTGGCTTTGAAATGGCGCTGCTAAGCCCGAGTGCGCGGGTTCGAATCCCGGCCACGGCGGCCGCATTTCGACGGGGACGAAATGCAAAGAAGCCCTTAAACCGTGCATTGGGTGCACGTTAAATAACTAAAGGTTGTCTAAAGGAGCAGGAGCCAACGTCTCACCTTGTTCTCATGTTGCTCATCGTCTGCTCCCGCGGGGGAGCACATACAGTAACTCTAGCTTTTCCTCCAGTATGGCTGGGGTTAAAGTCACCTGCCATCCTCACTGGTCGGGTGTTTACAAGGGCGTCCCTTGCTGTTTGCTAGCTCCCTTTTAGTATGAGCTTAGGCATTTTTGGTCTAGGCTGCAGTGCCCTACAGCAGTGCTCCCTGCTAGGGCACTGTATCTATAGGCTTAATGCCTTCTTTCTACGTATGGCGGATAGGGAACGGCGAAACCGGACGGGCTCGTAGAATGTTCTGCGCCGGAGAGCCCATGGTTATCGCGGACAAATTAATGGGTCGTTTGTTACTGTACTGCGTATAGCAGCTATCAACCGCGCACACGAAGCTCTTAAACTGCGCATTTCGTCCTGTATTTGGGAAAGCGTTTTCCGGCTTCACATTATCTCCCTGTATTGGGAAAAGGGTTATAGGACTTCACATGGTATTTTTCGGCCAAAACCTACAATGCTACGCAATAGAGCAGTGTGCTCAGTGAGTCTGGTGTAGTATAGATACGTTTCAATGAGTGAACACGCTGAGTGTAGTCTCCAAAGGGAGGTCACGTCGATGTGCATGGTTGTAGGATACCTACATGCAAGTCTTGTTTGAGGATGGTGACAGCCTTTGTGAGAGTACTTGCCACCGCCAGTCATGCATTTGGGGGGTGAAACTTTCCAGAAAGTTATACGATGTGGGCCACAAAATTGCGAATGACCAGATAGACCATGTTGTCCACAGCCGTTGGAATCTATTTGTTTTCAGCGAACATTGCCTTTAGCCGCCAAAGACAATATAGCGTATGTGGGAGCGTAGTACATGTGACACGTTTACCTTACTAAGTGCGCGCCACATACAATTGACAAGGAACAAATTTGATGTGTTAAATAAAAGGAAAGTCAGCCTACATATTGAAGGTGTATGTAGGTTTCCTGTGCGAATTGCTCCGAGCCTAACTTGAGGAAATCGGAGAAATCGCGTGCCAACATGGGTACCTGTCAGAGCGTAGCACAAAAAAAAAAAAAAGAGAGAGAGAGAGAGAGAGAGAGAGACAGGAAGGCGCAGCAACCATACCACCACTTCAAACAAGAGTGTGGATCAAAATGGCTGCATGCTCGCCAAATTTGGTTGCAAGCAACTGTGAAACTTTTGGCGTTGTCACCACTCTTAGACATCGCTTGCACGTGGGCTCCCTACATGGCAGAGTGCACCAGAAGCAGGTGCCGCAAATGGTAGCCAGTTCGCGGAGATCAAGGGGCTTTAGGTTATGGATCGCCGGGATACCCCATGGTTTGTGAAGGTAAGCGCATTTCTCGACATGTACGTGGCTGGTCTACAAACATTGTTCACGTTATTCAATCAAAAGGCAAGGCATATACGTCAAAGAAATACGCATATTGTTATTACACTCCAGGCCAATTAGCAACTTTTAAAATGACTAAATCTGAATCTAGTAGAAACCAGATCAAATAGCCGACCATCATGCTGTTACACGTTTCCTGCAGAAGCGTGCCGGCCAAACCACTCAAAATCAAGTATGGCTTCCGCCACCGAGCTATAGCCGCAGCGGCCGCATCCGCTGGCGGCTGGGCAGTGATTTGTCGTCTTTTGCATATTTGATTTTGCGTGAGCCAAGAACGCACACAGTGCATTTTGATGGCAAAACAGGTCTCTCGTTCAGGTATCGAGGCCGCTCCTATGCTCATCGGACAAACAGCTGCCAGTGAATACAGAAATGCATGAGGGGAGAACGCATCTAAAATATTTATTGGTGCTGGTAACAAAACTAAAAAAAAGAACAAAGATGCATAGAGTGCGCACGTGAAGAAAAAAATGCATTCGTGTTTCAGGTGGGTGTCAGAAAGAGTGCTTCACTTTAAAATAATTTACACCCCTAAAAGCGTAAAAGGGTGTAAATCGGTCTACAACTCACATCCTTACATCCAGAAACGGTTTAACAGTGTGAGTTATAGACAGATTCTGCTATATTGTTGTTGACTGACTGACTGAATAAACTTTATTAAAACCAGCAAGAGGTGGTGGCTTGGCCTAGGCCTCCCCCGTGGGGACGTCGAGGTGTTGCCTCTTCGTCGCCTCGCAGGCTTGCTGTGTCGCCCAGAGTTGGTCGTCGAGGTTTGAGCTACGCAGGGCAGCGTGCCATCTCGACGGGAGGGTCGTGGGGTTAGAGTCGGGGTATTGTTGTGTACAGTCCCAAAGCATGCGTGGAAGTGTGGCTGGCTGTGTCTTGTAGATATGGCACGTGGGATTAGGGTAAATGTCTGGGTAGATCTTGTTGTAACGGTGTAACGAGGGGTAAGTGTTGGTTTGTAGCAGGCGAAAAGTTGTAGCCTGCGCTCGGGATAGCTTGCTGTGCGGGCCGGGGAAAGTCCTACGCTCTAAGTAGAAGGATTTCACTACATTATTGTAGCGTGTCAGGCGATCCCTACCGGTGGGGGCAGCCTCCCCGTCTCCCGCGCGGTTAACGAGCCCTCGCGCTAGGGAGTGGGTAACCTCGTTGAGGTTGGGGAGGTGCGGGTGGACGGCGCCTACGATGAGCTGGGAACCAGACGAGTGTAACCTGATGGTCGGTTGAGCGGGGTGCTTGTTGCAAGATGCGTAAGGGTTGGTGGGAGATACGGATGTTGATGTAGTTGATAACAGCACTGACCAGAGACGACGGTATGGCATGTTGGGTCTAGTGTGGCTAGCACGATGGCCACTTCTTCAGCTTCCTCAGCATGTGGGGTTACTAGGCTGATAGCAAGATGGAGAGAGCCTTCACGTGTGGTGACGGCTGCAAAGCGGGTACCGTGGGGATATTCGGCGGCGTCGACGAAACTCACACCGTCGTTGCGAGCAAGGGCTTTGGCGAGAGCAGTTGCAGGTGCTGTGCGGTGTGCACGGTTGTGTTCGGGGTGCATGTTTCTGGGGATAGGGTCGGCGTGAATCCAGGCTCGCATGGTGGAGGGGATCTGGTGTTTATGGCCGTGTTGATGGTGGTAGGTGATACCGAGCGAGGTGAGGATGTGGCGGCCCGTCGCTGTGATTGCGAGTCTCTCCAGCTGAGAGCGGCGTTGGACCTCGATGAGCTCGTCCAGTGTGTTATGGACGCCTATAGTTGAAGTAGAAGGTCAGTGCTGGTGTAACCGGGGAGGCCGAGGGCTTGTTTATAGATACCGCGTAGGAAGATGTTGAGTTTGTTTTGTTCAGCCTTGTACCAGTTTAGAAACGCAGCAACGTAGGTGATGTGACAAATTACGAATGACTGGATTAATCGGAGGAGATTCTCCTCTTTCATACCACCAAGGCAGTTGGAGATCCGTTTCAAAAGTCTCATGGTGTTGAATGCATTGACCTGGATTTTTGAGAGGGCCATGCTATTCGCTCCGTTCGCCTCTATAAGCATGCCGAGCACATGGATATTGGTGACGAGGGGGATGGGGCTGCCATCCGTGAGGTGAAGCGCGATGTCTTGCTTGCTTGCCTTCGAGAGTGCCTCGAAGGCAAAACAAACGGAGCACACTTTGGGTGTGTGCCAATACTCGCCTTAGACGGCTAAATAGACAGCTAAGTGGACGGCGGCCATCTTAAGTCTCGTTCCAATTCTCACGAAGATGTCAAAGTAGACAGCATCGCGAAGACAGCATCGAAGTCAAGAACGATGCAGGCTACTTTCCTGTCCAAACAAGATGGCGACTGAGCAGGACGCTTAGAAACTCGACGGGAAGGTGGTCTGCGCACACAAAAACGTAGACACGCTTTTCTCTACGCTTAATGTAACTCGCATCATGTTTTTCATAGGTTCGCAGGCGAAAATACTTAAAATACAGAACTAATGTGTGCTTTTCTCAACATTGTTTTTGTCGCCGCGAGGTGGCGTCACGTCGCAGAAGGAAGACTTGCAGAGATTAATGGACATCTGTGGTAAAGAGGGAGATAGCTTAGGTTTGAAGTTTAGTAAAGAAAAATCGGCAGTCATGACTTTTAATGATAATCAGGGCAGCGAGCATAGGATACAGGAGGTTACGCTGGAGGTGGTGGATAAGTACAAATATCTTGGAGTGTGGATAAACAATGGGGCTGAGTACCTAACGGAACATGAAAAATATGTGACGGCTAAAGGTAGCAGAAATGCAGCTGTGATGAAAAATAGGGCACTGTGGAATTACAATAGGTACGAAGTGGTGAGAGGGATTTGGAAAGGGGTGATGGTCCCTAGTTTGACTTTTGGCAATGCGGTCCTGTGCATGAGATCAGAGGTTCGAGCAAGGTTGGAAGTTAAGCAGCGAGGGGTAGGTAGACTGGCTCTGGGAGCACACGGAAATACACCAAATCAGGGGGTACAGGGTGACATGGGATGGACGTCATTCGAGTGCAGGGAAGCCAGCAGCAAGATAGAATTTGAGGAGCGATTGAGAGAGATGGCAGAAAAGCGGTGGGCAAGGAGAGTTTTCAGTTATTTGTACATGAGGAATGTTGATACAAAATGGAGGAAGCTGACCAGAAAACTGTCAATCAAATATTTGGACTGCAGGAGGGGTGCAAACCAGGAAACAGCGGTTAAGAAAAAGGTTAAGGAAACAGAGAGGGGTCTGTGGAAAACAGGGATGCAGACGAAATCAGCACTGGGCACATACCGAACTTTCAAGCAAGAAATTGCCAAAGAAAATATCTACGATAATTCTAGGGAAGCTCTTTGTTGTTTGAAGCCAGGACGGGAGTATTGCGGACTAAGAGGTACCGAGTCAAGTACCAAGGTATAGACACGTTGTGCTGTGCGTGTGGAGAAGAAGAGGAAACGGCTGAACACCTCATACTTTTCTGTAAGGGGCTTAACCCTACAGTGCAAGGCAACGGGGCTGATTTTTTCAAAGCATTGGGGTTTAGGGACAGTGAAGGCAAAATAGACTTTAAGCAGGTAGAAATAACCAAACAGAGGTTATCTGATTGGTGGATAAAATTAAGGCAGGGGTGAAATTTCACCCACCACAAAGTACAAATTATGTTAATAGCCATGGCTAGGTGGCGTATGCCACCGCCCGATTTAAAGGGTTCAGCCTCATCCATCCATCCATCCATCCGAGGAGCGGACTTGGCTTCAACCTTTCCTATTCCAAGCAGGGAGAATGGATTAAACAGTCATTACCAGGACTGATGTATGCAGATGACATTGTACTTATGGCTGACAGCAAGGAAGACTTGCAGAGATTAATGGACACCTGTGGTAAAGAGGGAGATAGCTTAGGTTTGAAGTTTAGTAAAGAAAAATCGGCAGTCATGACTTTTAATGATAATCAGGGCAGCGAGCATAGGATACAGGAGGTTACGCTGGAGGTGGTGGATAAGTACAAATATCTTGGAGTGTGGATAAACAATGGGGCTGAGTACCTAACGGAACATGAAAAATATGTGACGGCTAAAGGTAGCAGAAATGCAGCTGTGATGAAAAATAGGGCACTGTGGAATTACAATAGGTACGAAGTGGTGAGAGGGATTTGGAAAGGGGTGATGGTCCCTAGTTTGACTTTCGGCAATGCGGTCCTGTGCATGAGATCAGAGGTTCGAGCAAGGTTGGAAGTTAAGCAGCGAGGGGTAGGTAGACTGGCTCTGGGAGCACACGGAAATACACCAAATCAGGGGGTACAGGGTGACATGGGATGGACGTCATTCGAGGGCAGGGAAGCCAGCAGCAAGATAGAATTGAGGAGCGATTGAGAGAGATGGCAGAAGCGTCTAGGGTGCCTCGATGCCCAGCGCCGCCGTCCAGGGTGGAGACAACCCCGCTGCGCTGGCGCCGCCATATTGTGTCACACGAGCTGAGACTCAGCTACGCTTGCGTTCATAAAGTGTTACTCGCGGCGCGCTGCCAAGTGCTTTGCCTTGATGAGGATTTTTTTATCGGTGTCCCATCTGCATATCTTTATAACCAATAGCCGTTAACTCGTCGAAGGTCGAAGACGTAAATGTATGGCGCCGGGAACATGCCCCAAGTTGCCTAATTCAATCACATTAAATATGCCGTCTGTATGTTTAAAATACGCACTATTTTTTTTTTTTTGCGCTTCGATGCTTGGTATATAAGGTTTGCGACCCCCTGTGTGTGGAA
The DNA here is from genome assembly GCF_013339745.2 of Dermacentor silvarum. Lineage (NCBI taxonomy): Eukaryota > Metazoa > Arthropoda > Arachnida > Ixodida > Ixodidae > Dermacentor > Dermacentor silvarum. The sequence continues at coordinate 26,900,829 of NC_051158.1, read as the reverse complement.
GTTTTTCTTTTTCGCTGTTGTATTTTGGTTTACACGTCACGCCTCCTTTACCGTAGCCAGCCACTCGCGCACGGCGGTTAGTTTCCCTTGCGTTGCGCGTGCTCTTCGCGTTCGTTGCAATTATTTGACGATATCTACGCGCAATTTTTGCTTTTTTGCCCACAAAATTGTGTGCTGACAGGATTAAGCTGGTGTAAAAATAACTGCGATGTGAAAATAAGGTTTAGTTAGTGCTGTAGAGAAAAATGTAACGTAACTTGTCTGTGTCAATCTTGCGTAGTACACACAAGAAATCAAACGACGCACAAAATACATTTACTTATAATGTCTAGTACAATCAATCATGAAAGAGATATGTACATGAAAAATTATATGTACTGTGTGGCGCCTGAAGGTTATGTTGAAAGACGAGATAACAAAATTACTACAGTCGTCTCACTGTCATCATGCCGTCGTCGTTCCATCATTGACGTCACTTTATCGTCATCGTGCTGTGGTCATTCCTTCTCCATTATGCCGGCGTCGATCGTGATGCCATCGGCCTCATTGCGTCGTCGGGTCACAGTCATTGTCACACAGCTGTTGTACAGTCGTCGTCATGTGGCGGCGTGGTCGTTCCATCGCCGTCATTCCATATTCGCCGTCCGATTCTCGTCCTGCCGTCGTCATACAGTTGACGTCATACAGTTGTCGTGACGTCACCGTCGTCATTCCATTGTCCTCGTGCTGTCGTTTTACTATCTTCGTCATGTAAGAATCGTCATATCACTGCATTTTCATGCCGCCGTCGTCATAGCACGCCTTCGTCTGTGCTAGCGTATGTTTAAAAAGCCGGCGAGCGCTCGAGCATCGGAGAGGAGCGTAGTAGATTAAACGAGAACGCTTTGAAACATCTTTTACACTGAAATTTCGTGGAAGAAGTACGACCTTCAGACCCCAGAGCGACTTGGTGAGCCCGAGATCGGTAGCGAAAGCGCCTAGCCCGCACCACAGCTAACGCTTAAACATTCGCGTTACACGTGCACACTCGTAGCCGTCCTGTATTTCATTGCGATAGCAATTATATGGACACTTCAACCGGATTTCTGCCGTCGGCGTCGCCGTCATCGTCGCCATCGCCGTCGCCGTGAGGTTCCCTATAGATAAAATCTTCGCCGCGTGCCGTATGCCCGAGCGGAAGCGTGCGGGGACGCGCGCTATCACGGAGAGCGAACGCACTCAATCTCCCACGCGCAAGCAAGAAAGCGGGAAGCCAGCGCCGGAGGGAGCGGGGGGGGGGGGGGGGGCACTTCCACTCTGCCAACAATCGCGCTCGTCGCTCGCTCGCACCGTCTCTTATCTCCACACGGCTCTGACCTTTATGCGCCGTGCATTCGCCGCTGATATAATCTCGACCGGGTGAGGTGGGTCGTCACCGCAGGAATCAGGAAACGACGATGAAGGCGGGCATCGTGATGATGAAAAATAGAAAAGATTGTATTCACTTCATTGGTACATGGTTTTGACTCTATCCGAGTCTCGAGCGGTTCTGGTTAACACAGGGGCCAGGACGGTTTTAAATCCCCTCGTGGTGGCCGAATTTTTCGGGGAAGTCCTCTCTCCGGTGGTCAAGTTGACGACCTCCTCTCCCTCGGGTCCTCCTTCTTGGTAGCTCGCCGTTTTCGTCTGCTCCGTAGAGGTGAGAAGCTTTCTCGGGGATGAAGGGGATTATCTCGTCACGGGAAAAGCGCTGGGGCTTGCTTCCCACATTGGAGAGATACAGATTCCCGGAAGATCATAACCTGCCGATGACTCCTTCGGGGAACTTGTGGAAGTGTCAGACCTCTGTCGGGCGGTCAAGTTGACGACCTCCTCTCCCTCGGGTCCTCCTTCTTGGTAGCTCGCCGTTTTCGTCTGCTCCGTAGAGGTGAGAAGCTTTCTCGGGGATGAAGGGGATTATCTCGTCACGGGAAAAGCGCTGGGGCTTGCTTCCCACATTGGAGAGATACAGATTCCCGGAAGATCATAACCTGCCGATGACTCCTTCGGGGAACTTGTGGAAGTGTCAGACCTCTGTCGGGCGGTCAAGTTGACGACCTCCTCTCTATCGGGTCCTCCTTCTTGGTAGCTCGCCGTTTTCGTCTGCTCCGTAGAGGTGAGAAGCTTTCTCGGGGATGAAGGGGATTATCTCGTCACGGGAAAAGCGCTGGGGCTTGCTTCCCACATTGGAGAGATACAGATTCCCGGAAGATCATAACCTGCCGATGACTCCTTCGGGGAACTTGTGGAAGTGTCAGACCTCTGTCGGGCGGTCAAGTTGACGACCTCCTCTCCCTCGGGTCCTCCTTCTTGGTAGCTCGCCGTTTTCGTCTGCTCCGTAGAGGTGAGACGCTTCCTCGAGGATGAAAGAGGTTTATCTCGTCACGGGAAAGGCGCTCGGGCTTCTTTCCCACATTTGACAGGTGCAGTCCCAAGCCGATCATAATACCGCTCAGTTTCCGTTGAAGCGATAGACCGCACGTACCTTCGCCGCTGCGGCGTATCCGCTTGCTGCCAGAGTTTTGACGGTCGTTGTCTGCAGTCATTCAGTGTGATCTATTCATGTTTGTTTGTGCGCGCTCACACCACGCTTGTTCATTCAGTTAGTAATAGTCGGGCCACATTTTCCAACGCACGCTACACATGCAATGCTGCCCGGATTGGCAGTGCAGCGCTACAGGTGTGTCCCTTCGCACGCGCTGCCCACGGGAAGCGCTTCTCATCAACACCACCGTTTCACACGCGCCTTCTCGTGGTCATCGAGTCTCTCTTCATGTCGGTCTACTTACGCCGCAGCACACCTGCTTACTTAATCAGCTCATGTTTATTACAATTCATATTGCTACCAAAGCCGCTCACCTTACTTCGTATGACATTGCTGTGTTGCTATCGCATTCATTGCTTCGCCCTTAGGGCGAAACTGTGACATTTTTTCATGCGAAAGCATCAAATGACCCATTGAGCGAAAAAGCCATCGTCTGTAGCAGCGAAACGGCACCTAAATCCCCATTGGCTGCGACGCTACGTCACGTGCGCCCCTCGACGGAGCAGAGCGGGAGAAAGGGATCACCTGCTGGCGTGCCAGGTGTTGCGTGAGTGGAGAGGGCATCGCTACGACGCCACGTCACCCTCGCTCTCGGAAGCCTGTGTTATCCGCGCGTTCCTTGTCCGTGCAAGCTCTCCTGCGTTCTAACTCCGCCTCGGTCATCGCTTGAAAGAAATTAAAGTATAAAAAACAGAATAAATTCGAAAGAAAAAATCATGAGCCATTCAACTCTGTGAAGGTGGATGACCAGTGAAGCTGTTTAGCGCAAGACACAGAATTGACACAGAATTTTGAACAAAGATACGAGCATATTTATTACCCTTATTGGTGGTCATCGTGACGATGGGTACGCACACGCATTCGCGAATCACCTCTGTTATTAAATACATCCGTCACGTCAGACAGTGAAAGACTCATACCCCCGTAAACGCGGTCTCCCCAGTACGACGACAGAAGATAAGTCAAATTCTACGCTGGAATGATGAGCGGCAATGGAGCCAGCTGTGGAAAGAGACGACGACGAGCGCGTGAGCAGTGGCACGAGCGCGTTCGCGTGGCTGCGCCGAGGGGCGCCACCGACCCAGTTCTCGGACAACGGATTTGCCTTAGCCACATGCAGCTTCGCTGTAAAGACGTTGGCGGTAGCGAGTTTCGAACCGACGACTCCGTCTTAACCACTGGGCTAAACTAGCCCCTCCTAGGTAAGAAGCCTCTGCATTCTGCTTTATAAGATCATGCTACTTAATTGGACCAAAATTTCCATTGCCAAGTCTGGCGTGACGAAAGCGGTGACGTCAAAATCACCGCGGCTTACTCGGGAGCGCCCCCATTGGACTCTAAGGCAGTCGGGCAAGGTAACATGACGTCAGGGATCGAAGTGCACCAGCATTGTGCAATCTAGGGACTCTAGGTCTAGGAGGCGTTGGCCAAGCGCGCTTGCCCGCGAAAAGTTCTTAACTCGAACGACCGCTCAGAGGCGCTTAATTGGACATTATTTATTTCGCATTCACAACTCGTAAGAAATACTTAGGTGTCTTCGGACTTATTCCTTTTTCTTTCTCTCTCCCTGTTTTTTCACTCCCCCATCCCACTCCTCACGTGTAGGGTTGCAAACTATAGACAAGTCTAGTTAACCTCTATGCCTTTCTCTACTGCAGTCTCTCTTTCGCTGCCTTTTCTTTTTTAAAAGTGAGTAGCATTCTTGGCATTGTCAGACCAGTTTTGTTTCCGGTTCTCCAGAAATTGCAGCCATTCTAAGAACATCTTTGACGCCAACTTGAGTCACTGCGTATGTGCCCCTGGGTATAGTGCCTAGAATATACTTTATTCTAGGCACTGTACCTTGGGTATGCGCGGACTTCACGGTGCCGCCGCCAGGAGGCGTAGCGTGTCCAGAGGCAGGAGCCCGTGTGCAGTACGCGCGTCATACGTGACGCGGTTTGGCTAATCGCTTACTTGGATATTCATCGTAGGCGAGTTCTGCCCCAATTTTTTTAATGTGCTTGGCATTCTTAGCACGCTTCGCGCATTAACGGGTGTTTCACTTAAATTGAGCCAAACTAAAGATATGCAAATGCTACGTATAGCCGGACAGAATCAAGGTAACGTTGTTTGCCGTCGCTTGGAGATACCCAGATTATTATTTTTTCATTCCGCCTAATTAGATAATTAGTCCTAATAAATTATTCAACTTCTCAATTATTACATTTAGGTGAGAAGTGTCAATGAGGCAATTGTAGAGCAACATGAAAAACTCCCGATACAGCTTTCTGTTGCTCAATACGTGCTACATAAAAGTGTTCTTCCGTGCGTGAAAGAAGCCCGCGAATACGCGCCAAGTGCCTCGAGCGACCAGTCGCGCGGCAATTTTGAGTGTATACGCGGGATTCTTTCACGCTCGGAAAGACACTTTATGTAGCACGTATTGAGCAACAGAAAGCTGTATGGTGAAAAGAATATGAGTAAACCATTTGTGTAGAGTTACACGTGAACTGTACTTGATACCCAGAATGAATATTTTGCTTAATCATTTGCGAGTGAATTTATAAAAAAAGGTAGAAGGCAATGTGCCATGTATTGTACAAGGGCCGTACTTGCAGGATATAATTCCAATTCGCCCAAGAAACAGTATTCTTAAATTGCAGACACGTCTCATAGATACCACGGTGGCAATGCGGGACGCTAGATTGCCGCAATGCTACTCACCTTATAACCTCGACAGTCTTGTCGAGATGGGTCCTGCATATATATATATATATATATATATATATATATATATATATATTGCGTGGCATTGCTGTGCCTCCGCCGGCTATCTGAGACTATTGCAGCTACGGAAGTCACGTGGCTGGCATCGCGAATAATGATAATACTGTCCTATCAGTGTGGTTGTGCGCGCGCTCGCACGTAAGCTGTCTCAAAATAGGTGTCCCCGAAATGTGTCCTGTAGGCATCGCCCTTTCAGCCCAAAGCAAACCTTTGGAGCGCCCTAGACAACTGCTTACTGTGATGGCGGACAAACATGTAAAACAGGGAATAATGCCTTTATTTACGCTTTAAAAGGACTGCCGTTCCCTGGGCATCAGATATGACCAGTTCGAAAGCCTCGCCTCGAAACGTCACGTTGTCAGCTAGCGAAACTTTCTGCATTAACATTGTCGTGAGATAGCGGCGGCAATTCAAGGAAGAAATCGAAAGTGATGGCAGTATAAAAACAGCTGTGCCAAGTTTTCGATAATAATAGAGAAAAAAATACTTATTCAAAACATTGCTCGTAATGCTCCAACAATTTCGAACGAGGGCAAACAATTTATGAATTCTCGAGGACAAAATCCGAGACGCCGGGCCTGATGCGCCAAATACTTGAGACACATAGCATGATGATAAGGGAGAACGGAATAAAAGGAGACGATGGGCAATGAAATCGATGCTGATTGACAAAAAAGATTATTGGCGAGAGGTATCGCTCGCGTAGACCTGCTCCAGGAACTGCATCTTATGCGTAGATATGTCGGTAACATCTCGGTTCGAAATCAAACTGAGTAAGAGACCAGAGCCCGCACCGCTAGGTAGAGACGGCACGCTTCAGGTAGCGTCAGGTGCACTCTACAGGTAACACGTTCACATATGGCCTTCGAAGTAGCCTGTGCCGTTTACCAAAGGCGGGTCCATGTTTCAACGCTGAACGGAAGTGCTGTCTGTATAAGCTCGTCCGTCGCTTGCTGCGATTGACTTCGTCGATGCGCCCGCACACAAAAACATCCGTGTATCGGTAGACAAGATTGTTCGCGCCCGTATAGGTTGACCGTGCTGCAGCAGCGGGTTATCACAGGCATGCGTCATGACCTACCGTAGATTACAGGTCCATTCGGTTCACCTGCACTTTCGGAACTATAGTTCGCGATGGGGTGCTGCACTTCGCCATTCGCTTCGCCAATTCAACGTAGCGGCATCTGTACGTTACCGTTCGTTTCAAACAGTGCAGTCTTTGCAAAAAGACGAGTTCAAAGTTATTCGCTGCACTCGCCAGATAGGCAGGGCAGCGTTCGTGCAGCGTGTGCTGTGCTGGTTCCGCACGACAAGAACTGGCACTGAACTAGCGGAAGCTAGTTCAGGTAGAGCAGGGTGGATCAAATGGATCTTACAGAGAGAGAGAGAGAGAGAGAGAGAAAAGACTTTATTCCAGGTCAGACTAAGACCTATTACAAGATACGACCTTCTAACGAAAGAGGAAGCGCACTCGGTCGATGAAAAGAATTTAAGATTGCGCGTGCCAGTCGTGGTATACTGCAAGACTGAGCGATAGTGGAACTAACCTTGAACGTCACCAACTTTAACGACTGTAACACTTTCATGCAGACACTAATTATGATCGACTGTTGATACGTGTGCGAAACGTACATAATTTTATGCTATGGTGCTTGAGACTCCACTGAAAGAAAATCAAGGTAGTCGAATGAATCGTAGTGCATCTTATGATGAACCATCATAATTACAGAGTAACTATATATTTGAAGATTGTAAAGTCAGTCATGCTACGTTTCTTCACAAAAAGGATTGAATCACCCGCCCGAATTAAACGGACAAGTTATTTATTGGCAACAAGCATTTAGAGAGCGAAAAAAAGGATCTACCCTGGCGACCGTTGCGACAGCATGGCTACCGACATGCTCTCGTCAAACGTCACGCAAAACATACTGGTGCGTTCACCAAATCAGCACTCTGTAACGATACATATCACTCAGAAGTAAAAATTAGCAGAATGATCAATTTACCCTAACCTTAATGTTTGTACTCGGTTCCGTGCTACCATTGCACAGATATGGTAAAAATAGGTCGCGTGCATAAATGTGCACGCCATGTCTGAAGAGGGTAAAAGCTATCTTGGAGGATGTTGTTGGAAGAAAACTACAGAATGACGTCATACGCAAGGACGTGGCACAGAGTTCGACGTAGTTAAGGGGCCTCAAGGTTCCACCACATCCGCTACAATCAGGTACCGGCGAATGTGAAGCCAGCACTCGTGGTTGAGTTTGTCGAACTGCGTGACGCCATCTTCTCGGGCGTGGCACACGACTCGTTCCTGGACGACGCCAGTCAACCGCATGAACTCGTGCACGTCGGCGAGGCATAGGCGACGCACGGCTCCTCTGATCAGGGCCACGGCTTCCGCCTCGCCGCTCAATGCCGCCTCGCGACGAACATTGTCCACGAGCTTGGGGTGTTCCGAAACGAACTCCACGGCGCGTGCGCAGTAAGGATCGTGGTCTCCCAACACGAACCTGGTCGCTCGCTCGATGAGGCTGCAGTTGCGTCGAACGATTTCCTGGGCGGCGAAGATGTTGGCGTAAGGTTCTATGCAGACTGGAATTTCTAGCCGAAGGAGGCTGTAGTTCTGGTGAAATCTTGGCAAGAGATGGCGCAGAAGGACTGCTCTGTAATCGTATCGTGCGATTTTAAGGGTGAGCTCGTGAAGGCGTCGGTTCCTTAAAACGGCGTGAGCGAGCGCTTGACAGTCCTCGTCACAGAATTTTACTGACCAGTCTAAGCTTATCTTGGTAATGCCTAGATTCGAACAGAGTGCTTTGCATAAGTTTGAGATAGCCTGAACTAGAGTCTCATCGTCCACATCCCATTCATCATCATAGTCGATGGTGTGCAGCTCTATTTCCTTGAGCGCGGACGCACCTTTTATGTACGTGGCCAGTGCTGCGCAAACACCTTCGTCGAAGTACTCGAAAGTCACGCTAAGTGATGAGATGTCGTTAGAGGCCACAAGGCGTTGGAAGAAACATTGCATACGCGCTGCGTCATCCAAAAATATTAGACGTACATTGATGGCTGTTACCTCAGGAAATTCGGAAAGCGCTGGCGCATCAAATCGCTCAAGGCACTGTTCCGCGATGTACACCCTGTTTACAAGTTCACTCTTACGTATTGCGCTGCAGACTTCTTCCAGCCTATCAACATCCGGAAGATAACGCAACGTCAGGCTTTGAAGGCAGTGGTTGTTCGCAAGAGCTCGAACTAAGAGACAGCAGTTTTCGGTGGTCGACCATGAAAGGTCGAGGTCCAACTTTTGTAGCGCACTGTTCTCCTGCAACGCCGACACCCAGGATCGATCGTTGACAGCCTCTACGTCTTCATGTCGTTGCAGCTGAAGACTTCCGTGGTCCATCCCGGCAAGCTGCAACTTCAAAGAGCGCAGAAACCGGTTGCGCGAGACAAAGGTGAAGAACAGTTCGCAGTGCTGGCTCGTGCCCAACCATTCCGCGTCTAGTTCTTGCAACGTCGTCATTGTCGAGATGGCTCGGGCTAAGTTCGGCAACCAGGCAGTTTCGTTGTCGAACTGTGGCCCTCTCAGAGTGAGTTTCCTGAGCGTCGCGTTTTCTTTCAACAGATATTTCTCGAACGATGGTGACTGGCCGTCGAACGGACCGGAGGCAAAGACGCAAGCTCCGACGGCGACGTCCGTGATAGTGTGGTTCTTTATAAGAGATTCGATGAGCTTCTTCGACGTGAACGGGCTCATTTGCAGCTCTAAAACGTCAAGCGACGTGAGTCTGGCAGCCCGCTGTTCCAGCAAGTGGACGGGGATCGGCATGCTGTCCAAAGAATGCACATAGTCGTGCGGGAACACTACACTGTAATCCAGAGAACAGACTTTGACGGCCGACTCGCGGATGACTTCTGGTTGATCGCTCGCGATGCCGAAGATGGTGAGGCATTTTAAACTCGACGAAGATTCCATGGCTTCGGCGAGCATGCCGGCATTCGCCACGGCGTAGTTCATCTCTGCCGAGACGATGCATCGGTGCACTCTAAGCAGGCAGCGTAAGAGGGCGACGGCTGCTTCTGGTCGTTACTGCATACTTCACAGTATGGGAATCTCTTGCAAATGCCTGACACCCTCGCAACGCTTAAGTCTCCGAGTTCGTTTCGAGCATCTTCTCTGAGCTGAAGGCCCACGTTCCACAGTACCTTGTTGAAGGCTCTCAGGTGACGTTGCAGGTGGCAGAATCGAGGCTGGCCCCGCGTGCAGGTAAATATCACTATTTCAGCATCAACGTTCTCACACTTCCGTGAAAGCCAGGATAACGGGAGAACTGCCGTAGTCCTCGCCATATGGTTCCAACGTGTGCTCCTGCTGAGCGTATTTTTAGTAGTGACAGTACAGCTGCTTGAAATTGGCACTTTTATATTTGCTGACCCTTGAGGCGTCGGCGCGGAACGCGATAGTGAACCGTAAATAATGCAGTGATGCATGCGAAGCCTTGTAGTGCGGTAAAATTTAGGAGGATCACGAGGTCATCCGCTAGTATGATCACACGTGGCATTCTTTTCCGAGAGCTCATCGTAATCTCCGATATATGTATGCCGCGGTTTGTCATATCTACGCTACAACTGAGGCATGCTCTGTGCATACATACTATGTGTCTTAACCGTTTGTAAAGCTGCCTGACTGAGGCAATGATTTACAGCACTGCGTATACGCCTTCAGCTCACCAAGTGGCTCACAAGGATGGCTTGGTGGGCTAGTTGCTAAAGAATCTTAAATGGTAAACAGCGCAACACATATGAATACTATGAAGGCAACACATACAAGATGATTGGTATTGTTAGCCTTCCCATTGGCTGTTTTCGGCTGTTGTCGGCGCAGTTTTTGAGCATTTAAAAGAGATCCCTTATTTGTTGTATTACGCTAGACAAAAGAAAAGAAAACACTTGAATTCATCGGAGGTAAGTCAGTGATGAGCGAACTGAAGAAGAGCGTGGGAAGCTCTTCGAGGGGGCGTAGAATTGCCACTTAATTTTTTTACGGGAGATTATGTATACACTGTAGCATGAATTGCTGTTTTATCGTCGGCACATGACGCTGCCAGAGTAGATAGCGTGCGCAATCGTGAAGCCTTAGTTTATCTAAAGAGATTGGCAGCGACGGTTCGTTGACCAGCTAGAGTCGACCTGTTTGACGTCACAAAACGACGCAAGAGCTCCGAATGCGCCGTTATGCAGACGTTAGGCATAATTTTGACGATATGTTCTTTGCAACCACAACCCGAAACCTAGGCACACAAGCATGCCCGTGCACTGCATCTGTCCAAATATTGCTGCCGTACGTGCAACTCGAAACCTTGAGCTTGCTTTGAGCCGCAGAACGCTGAATCACCGGCGGGTAAGTTCGTCTGTAACAGTTGTGTCCGATCCAGCGGCGAAATCGCTGGTGGTTCCATCTTGAAGAATCATGGTGAAATGGTTAATGGCGGCGTTTCACTCTAACCTGTCGATAATCACGGAGATGATGCATTACAAGGTGGTTGTAGCATTGAATGATGGCGAATGAAGCAAACGCACCGTAAAACAAAAATCCGCGCGAAGGACAGATATATTGTTTTGTGTGCTTTTCCCGAACATAGAACGTGGTCTTAGTTTCTCATGACTAAAGCGCCCCACGTATTGCACCTTTTGAGAAATAATGAAGGACGCATTCGCTTTATCATTTATAATATATACGCGATAAGTTTATTTGTCACATGGCGTAGAGTGTTCGGATGCTTCGCCGGGAATTGAATAGCTATCGAATTAAGTCGCCTCGGAGGTTTCTTCTATCGCTGAAGTAATGATTACGGTAGAAACTGTCTGAAGAGAAGTACGCAATTCGGTGATTCATTTTAAAAAGCGATAAACCTTCTGATGACATTCGTAATCCACGTGCTATATAGCGCAGTGGCTTTGAAATTGCGCTGCTTAGCCCGAGTGCGCGGGTTCGAATCCCGGCCACGGCGGCCGCATTTCGACGGGGACGAAATGCAAAGAAGCCCTTAAACCGTGCATTGGGTGCACGTTAAATAACTAAATGTTGTCTAAAGGAGCAGGAGCCAACGTGTCACCTTGTTCTCATGTTGCTCATCGTCTGCTCCCGCAGGGGAGCACATACAGTAACTCTAGTTTTTCCTCCAGTATGGCTGGGGTTAAAGTCACCTGCCATCCTCACTGGTCGGGTGTTTACAAGGGCGTCCCTTGCTGTTTGCTAGCTCCCTTTTAGTATGAGCTTAGGCATTTTTGGTCTAGGCTGCAGTGCCCTACAGCAGTGCTCCCTGCTAGGGCACTGTATCTATAGGCTTAATGCCTTCTTTCTACGTATGGCGGATAGGGAACGACGAAACCGGACGGGCTCGTAGGTAGAATGTTCTGCGCCGGCGCGCCCATGGTTATCGCGGACAAATTAATGGGTCGTTTGTTACTGTACTGCGCATGGCAGCTATCAACCGCGCACACGAAGGTCTTAAACTGCGTATTTCGTCCTGTATTTGGGAAAGCGTTTTTCGGCTTCACATTATCTCCCTGTATTGGGAAAAGGGTTATAGGACTTCACATGGTATTTTTCGGTCAAAACCATACAATGCTACGCATTAGAGCAGTGTGCTCAGTGAGTCTGGTGTAGTATAGACACGTTTCAATGAGTGTACACGCTGAGTGTAGTCTCCAAAGGGAGGTCACGTCGACGTGCATGGTTGTAGGATACCTAGATGCAAGTCTTGTTTGAGGATGGTGACAGCCTTTGTGAGAGTACTTGCCACCGCCAGTCATGCATTTGGGGGGTGAAACTTTCCAAAAAGTTATACGATGTGGGCCACAAAATTGCGAATGACCAGATAGACCATGTTGTCTACAGCCGTTGGAATCTATTTGTTTTCAGCGAACATTGCCTTTAGCCGCCAAAGACAATATAGCGTATGGGAGCGCAGTACATGGCACCTTTACCTCACTAAGTGCGCGCCACATGCAATTGACAAGAAAAAAATTTGATGTGTTAAATAAAAGGAAAGTCAGCCTACATATTGAAGGTGTATGTAGGTTTCCTGTGCGAATTGCTCAGAGCCTAACTTGAGGAAATTGGATAAATCGCGTGCCAACATGGGTACCTGTCAGAGCGTAGCAAAAAAAAAGAGAGAGAGAGAGAGAGAGAAAGGAAGGCGCAGCAACCATACCACCACTTCAAACAAGAGTGTGGATCAAAATGGCTGCATGCTCGCCAAATTTGGTTGCAAGCAACTGTGAAACTTTTGGCGTTGTCACCACTCTTAAACATCGCTTGCACGTGGGAGCACACTTTGGGTGTGTGCCAATACTCGCCTTAGACGGCTAAATAGACAGCTAAGTGGACGGCGGCCATCTTAAGTCTCGTTACAATTCTCACGAAGATGTCAAAGTAGACAGCATCGCGAAGACAGCGTCGAAGTCAAGAACGATGCAGGCTACTTTCCTGTCTAAACAAGATGGCGACTGAGCAGGACGCTTAGAAACTCGACGGGAAGGTTGTCTGCGCACACAAAAACGTAGACACGCTTTTTTCTACCCTTAATGTAACTCACATCATGTTTTTCATAGGTTCGCAGGCGAAAATACTTAAAATATAGAACTAATGTGTGCTTTTCTCTACTCTGATTTTGTCGCCGCGAGGTGGCGTCACGTCGCAGAAGCGTCTCACTCTCACGAGTGAAGCCGACGGGAGCGGACGTGTCGAGTCGAGGTGCCATTTCAGCGCAGCAGGAGCAGCGTGCCAAAGAGATAAGTTTTGTTATTTTATATTTCACTTTTTGGTTTTTTTAGGAGGGTTAGCTTAGCCAAGCAATCTTTATAAATTATTTTAAGGCTTTCTCGCTTTCTTGGTCTTCTCGCTTAGATAAAAGTAGGTAATTTTTTTTTTTCCCACATCTACGCCTTGTTAGTACGAGATGATGGTTGGTACTAGGGGGAACCCACGCGTGCGTTGTTCTGAGTGCGAGCGTTCCTACGCGCTGGAAGAAACGTGGTTTAAGTCAGCACGCGAAGCGAATGGTGCATATTTTATCTGTAGGATGTGTGTGCTAGGGTCGCGGCTTGACCGCCTAGAGCAAGACAAAGATAAGTTAGCTAAGCGGGTTGGAAAGCTAGAAAAGGAACTTGAAATCGAGCAGAAGCGGAGGAAGGAGGCAGAAGAAAAGCTAGCTAACGCAGAAATCCAGCTGAGCGCCACCATTCTGCAAAGCAATGATGAACGCATCGAGGCGAGCACCGCGAACGGAGCTGGCTCCGATGCGAGTGCAGAGACAGCCGAACCCGCCACGCCGGGAAGCAGTGGCGGAAACGTCAGTGATAATCACGAAGGGGATACCACTGACGCGGCCGGGGAAGAAAACAAAGCCAAGGGCAAGGATAAGAAAGGAGGGGAGGGCATTGTGACTTCGGGGGCAGCTTTCGGCGGTGAGGGGGAAGGAAAGCGTCGAGTTGTCTTTGTTGGGGATTCCAACATGCGTAAAGTAGAACCGGCGATAGCAGAGAGGGTAGGGGCAGACGAACGAGTCCAGGTTAGCGCGCTTCCCGGAAAGCCGATTAGAGAGGTGATAGCGAAGGCCAAGGAACGCATGTGGGACACAATGGAGGAGAGACACCTAGTGGTGATAATGGGCGGAGTGATTGACGTACTGAACGGACGAGGAGCAGGAATCACAAAGCAAATAGCCAAAGGGGTCACCGACCTGCGGAATGTTTCAAAAGAAGTACAAATCGCGGTGTGCACGGTGCCAGAGGTTGAAAGGCAGGGTTATAAAATTAAAAGGGCAGTTCTTGCAGTAAACAGGGAAATTTGGATTCTAGCTAAAGCAATGAATTTTACGGTCATTGACATCAACCGAGAAGTGCACCGAGCAGGCCGCGAATGCGCTTTTGTGCGTGACGGGATACATTTTAGTGAAAGTGTAGCAACACCGGTCGGAAGTCGATTCGCGGCACGAGCTGTAGCTTTTTTAGGCGGGCCCCAGGCAATCAGGAAGCAGGATTGAGTATTGAACATAGCGAAACAGCAGTAAAGGGCAGAATTAGGCGACCAGGAGTCAGGAAAAGACGCAGAAAGGATAAGAATAGAGAAGGTAAAATTTGCTACATTAACATGCAGGGTGGTCGTAAGCAGGAAAAATGGCTGGAAATTCAAACGCAACTGAATGATGAAGCGATAAGCGTGTACGCCTTGACCGAAACGCATCTACGAGATTTGGAGCAGCCGCCTGTTATTGACAACTTTGTATGGGAAGGGTGCAACAGAATGACCGGGTCAAGGAAAGGCGGAGGCGTAGGCGTACTATTTAGGCGAGGTCTGAAGTGGCGAAGGGTAAACGAGACATGTAAAGAGCATTTATGGATTAGTGGTACATGGCAAGGTAAAAAGACGTGGCTGGGAGTAGCTTACCTATGGACAGGTAGTGATAGCAGGGAAAAAAATAAGGAATTGGTCGATTGCATTAGAAGTGATATTAATGAGTTCAGTAACTCGGGCCAGGTGATATTAGTGGGAGATATGAACGCGCACATGGATGATTTAGACGGATATACTGATTACAACGGCTCTCTAGTGCTGGATTTGTGTGATGAACCGAACCTTATAGTAGTTAACAGGGAAAATAAGTGTCATGGACAGGTAACGTGGCAATGCGGAAACAGGCAGTCATGTATCGACTACGCCTTAGTCTCAGAAATGGTCTACGAACAACTGGAAGAAATGATAATAGACGAAAATGGAAAAAATAGCCTGGGAAGCGATCATAGACGTTTAGCATTAAAGTTTGGGAGAGATACCAGCGCAGAACATGAACCAATAGCCTCAGAGTTTTTAAAAATGAATGACGAGCAAATAACAGAGATCGCAAACAACATAGAGAAGAAAATTGAGGCTTTTCCTACAGCAGTCTGGGAATATAAGGAACTGGTGGAGGTTATGCAGCATGAAATAAGGCGGACACGGCAATACAACTGTTGGATTGGAAAGAGGAAACCACGTAAGTGGTGGAACAAGGAAATTAAACAAGCTATAGAAGAGCGTAAAGAGGCATCTAGGGTTCATCGAGAAGCCAAAAAGTTGGGATTACACGAAGAAGAGGTGCTCCTTAGATGGAATACATACAGAGAAAAGAAAAGGGTTGCGAGTGAGCTCGTGCAAGAGAAAATTAAATGCGCAAGTGAACGTTGGGTGCATAACATTCACAAAAGAGACAAAGGCGCCCCAAAAAGATTCTGGAACCATATAAAAGCCCTCGGAGCTCCAACTAGAAACTCGCAAACGGCTATAAGGGATGAAGACGGTAACATCTATGAAGGCGATGATGCGCTGCGGTACATCACAGACGTTATCAGGCATAACTTCGGTACGAGAAAAAGTGTAGTTCAGACAACAGATCCAGCAACAACAGAGAGGCTTGAGAGATCAAAATTCAGCATAGAAAGCTTCTATTGGAAAAAGGCAGCAGAAAATGTCCCTAACAACACGGCAGCAGGACCCGATGAAATCCCAATACAGCTAATCAAAAACCTCGGTCCAAAAAGCAAGGCACTGCTGACTAATGCCATAGAGCAAGTGATTAGAACAAAGAATATTCCCGTTGGCTGGCGTGAAAGCAAGATGAATCTCATCTACAAAGGCAAAGGAGATAAGGATAAGACGAGCTCGTACAGGCCAGTTACAGTAACGTCGGTGATATATAGAATGGCAATGCAAGCCATAAAAGTAGAACTGTCGAAGTGGGTGGAGGAAAACGGTGTATTGGGGGAACTACAGAATGGGTTCAGGCCAGGCAGACGCTTAGAAGACAATATGTTTGTACTAACTCAGTGCATAGAGATTTCAGTAGCTCAGAAAAGACCTTTATGGGTAGCATTTCTAGATATTAAAGGAGCTTATGACAACGTAGACAGGGAATTGTTGTGGGATATTCTTCAATACGAAGGCATAGATGACGATTTCGTGGAGCTGCTGAGGGAGATATATCGAGACAACCAAGTACAAGTGGCATGGGAAGGTCGAAAAGGAAATGAAATGGTGGGAATTCACCAAGGATTGAAGCAAGGATGCCCTCTGTCACCATTGTTGTTCACGCTTTACGTCAAGGGCATAGAAAGACGACTGGAAAACAGCGAATTAGGTTTTGATTTATCCTACATGCGTAATGGACAAATGGTGCAACAGAAGATCCCTGGATTGATGTACGCAGACGACATTGTGCTACTAGCGGACAATAAAAAAGATTTACAGATACTTGCGAATATCTGTGGGAACGCAGCGACAAATCTAGGCCTTAAGTTTAGCACAGAGAAATCAGGGATTATGATCTTTAATGAACACACGAGTAACTTCGTGGTGTCAATTCAACAGCAAGTAATACCCATAGTGAAGCAATATAAGTACCTCGGCGTACACATAAACGAAGGAAAGAATTACTCAAGCAACCACCAAGATAATCTGAAAATAAAGGGGAAGCGGAATGCAGCATTAATGAAACACAGAGCACTGTGGGGCCACAATAAGTATGAGGTGGTGCGTGGAATCTGGAAAGGAGTAATGGTGCCAGCGCTAACATTCGCAAATGCCATTATATGCTTAAAATCGGATATATTGGCGGGTTTAGAAGTTAACCAAAGATCAGTAGGCCGGTTGGCTTTGGGAGCACACGGTAATACGACAAATGAGGCAGTGCATGGAGACATGGGTTGGGCCTCTTTTGAAGTCAGAGAAGCACAAAGCAAAATTAGTTTTGAAGAAAGGCTCAGGAACATGGATGAAAATAAATGGGCGGCTAAAGTGCACAAGTATCTCTACATGAAAAGCGTGGACACAGAATGGAGGAAGAGGTCAAGGAAGTTGGCAACCAAGTACAGGATAATCGAAACTGTAAATAGACAACCAGGGGTCATCAGAAAGAAAGTGAGAGAAATAGAGACCGTGAATTGGATGCAAAGAATGGAAACGAAAAGGACAATTGAGATTTACAAGAATGAGAAGAAAGAAATTAGAAGGGAAAATCTGTACGATAACACAAAGGGCAGTGCCTTGCTATTTGAGGCTCGAGCCGGTTGCCTAAGGACGAAAACATATCGGAACAAATATTCGGAACTAGATGAGACATGTGTATGCTGCAGTAAAGATCCAGAGACCACTCAGCACATCATAATGGAATGCGACGGGATCCACCCAGCGAGAACCGTAGGTAACGTGCAACTCCCAGAAGCGCTTGGGTTTAAAGTGGAAGGAAACATAAACAGATCAGCCGTAGAGATCAGCAAGAGACGATTAGAGTACTGGTGGAAAAAAAGCAGGGAAAAGATGGATACGACCTGATCTCTTAAAATCATAGGCAGCGGTACAAGCTAAATTTTTGAAAAAGGTATACAAAAATGCGAGATAAAGAACATGTGTAGTATACCTGATTAAATCAAGCAGGCTAGGTGACTATTCGTCGCCACCCCGTTTCAAAGGGGATGCCAATAAATCATCATCATCATCATCATCATCGTCTTCCAGACGGCTCGAAACGCGTTCCATTACTTGTCCTCGAAGCTGTATTGGCTGTCTTGGCTGTCTTCGTAGACGTCAAAGTAGACCGTCTACGATGATGGAAAGAACTGGAACACAGCCTTTGTCTTCTGCACAGAAGCGAACACACAGTGATGATGATAGCAAGGTGGCGCCACCAAGTCAACGGCCAAATAGTTTAAACTAAAAAGGGGCAACGCAAAATGGTCTAAATGCAAAAATAAAGGACGAAAACCGAAGGAAGTGACGATCACGTGACTAGGGACGTGGCACAGCATGTCATGCTTTTTCGGGACATCGCGTAGAATTTTCATGTCAAATACAAAAAAAAAATGTTTTCAATTAAGCAATACGCTTGCCCTAGCGATTGCCTCCGAGACCTGCAGAACGTACGAGTCACGGATGCCGTGGCATAATTGCGCGTTTCTTTGGGACTGTTTTACCGCAGCAGCAGTTTTTCTCGAGGCCTGCCACAGGCTTGTGTTCCACGAAAACTACGTCATCGCCCGACATGGCCTTTGCTTTACCCTTAAACCAATGGGTGGCATATATACTTCGGACGTTATCGCGGCAGTATTCTTAGGGAACCGTTCGTGGAAAGCGCATCAGACTATAAGAATACTATAGGTTTCTTAGATTTGGCTGCTTTACTTTCTGTACTAGTTATCTAGGGTGCGGAACAATCTCAGTTCACGTTGTACGACTGCAGCGGTACAATTTCGCGCTTTTAATCGAAGAAAAAGTGCATCGATGGACGAGCTCTTTCTTTTGCAGGCGCTTAAGCCCTTTCGACAGATGGAGACTTGGAAATTCCAAAGAACGTTGCGTGCTCCAAATCATATCGTGAATTTGGCATGTAAAACACAAGAATTATTTTATTCTTACCGATATAAAAGAAATTCGCATTTGTTTCTGCTTTGTTACAAAAGGAACAGAGGTTAGGTCTGTGAAACAAGATCTGCTAAGGTAAAATTTTGGATGCAGAACGTGCTTCATAACGTCATCTCACGGCCGTGAAAAGCATTTTTCTCGTCCTCCGCGGGAATAGGTATCCGAAATCGCCAGAGGAAATCAGGTATGACGATTCATTGCTCCTCAAGAATCAAAGGAGTTTAAATCGAGCTCCTTTCATATAAAAGAAGTTAAAGCACATTTAAAAAGCGGGCCGCTGAGTGACGACGATCAGAGAGAGAGCCAGTGGACTCATTTTCGAAGATTCCAGTGCCCAGAGACTGACACAGAGGTGACGTTAGACAAACAGCTCGGCACAAGTGTCGAAAATATACGCAATAAGAGCCGACTGCTCACAGTAGAGGTTAAATGCGTACATAACGAACGAGCATCTGTAATAACTATTACGGCACATTCCCGAGGACAAAACTTTCTGAAGACCTACGTAACTACCAGAAATTTTGCGAGAAATATTGGCGTGAGGTCGCGCAGACGGAGAGCAAGAGACTGGATGCTCGCGCATCGAGTTCCCGCGTTTCCTTTTGTTTGTTGTTCGTAATATGTGTTAATCTCAAGTTGTATTTTCCAATGTATACTCGCAGTTTTCAAACAGCGGTGTGTCCCGTCGTTTTCTTTGTGCGTTATTTCTAGCGCACTGCCATTGCGTTTACGACGGCATAACGCTACCATTTTTTTTCTTCAAATCATACGACAAAGGAAAATCCTTTATTCTGTCCTTGAAACTCCGAAACATACGCACTGACAAGTGGATGGCTTTCTTCGATTTTATTTCGCTGACATCCGGCCGATAAGCTGTAGACCGCGCAAAAGAAAAAGTGCTAGCCGGTGGAACGATCGCTCACACGTAAACCATTTTTTTCCTGGCTCCTTAACGATGCTTTCTGGTAAACGCGCGTCAATATTCCACAATATCGGCTACATTAGGCTACTGCCCAATATGTGTAGCCACGACTTCGCTGTACAGGAGGCTTCAACTACTTGCTTCCATCCAGTCACGCTGAGCTCGACCTCGCCCTCAACGCTCACCAGAGCTTCACGAACTCTTCGACACCGTCGGACTGGAACGACGCTGCAGGGCGTCTTTGATCTTAGCCATCGCTTCCGTGTCTGTAACGCCCGCTTTCTGTCCAACGACCTCGATGAGCTTGGGATGCTCGGACACGAGAGCGAACGCGGTTGCGCAGTAGGGGTCACCGTCGCCCAGCACGAACCTGGCCGCTCGCTCGACGAGGCCACAGTTGCGACGTGTGACGTCGAGCACAGTGCTCATCTGGGCGTGAAGGTCCGAACAGGCGGGCAGAGCTATGCGAAGGAGGCTGTGATTCCGGGGCAGTTCGGGCAAGAAACAGCACAGGAACGCTTCGCAGGATCGCCAGTCGAGCGCCTGCAGGGACAGTTCGTACAGAGTCTTGCTGCCCAAAGCGGAATCGGCGACGAGTGGAAACCAGTCGCCTCGCCAGTTCGCCACGTGCAGCTTCATTTTGGCGACGTTGCGCTTCGACGCCATGGCTTCGATCAGGCGAGCAAGGCACTTCATCTGGTCCCTGTCGAGTTCCTCGTAGAAATCGTTGAGATACAGCTCGATGTCCTTCACCGTCGAGTTGGCTGCCACGTAATCGGCAGCAGCGTTGTAAAGGGCCGCGTCGTAACGGTCGAACCGCAGGCGAAGCGAAGTGACGTGGTCGCACGCAGCGAGGTCGCCGAAGGCTTCGCAGAGAGCCGACGCATCGGGGGAGTGCAAAGAACTGAGGGTGATGGCTTCCGCTTCCGGGAACAACTGAAGTCCTTTCACGTCTGCAGGCACCACATGATGGTCTTCGACGACCAGTCTGTGCCCGACACGGCATTCCCGTATTGTGGAGTAGACATCTTGAAACCCGCCGCCGGGAATGTTCAGCACAGTTGCGGTTTGTATGGACACGTTGGCCGCGATGGCGCGAATGAACGAGCAGCACTGTTCAGTGGTGTATAACGACAGGTCGATGGTCAGTCTCTGCAAGGTGTCATTCGTTTTCAAGGCCACCAGCCACGGCCCGATGGTCTCGTACGCGATTGGCCGGAAATCGGGTTGATGTGGCACCCATCCGTCGCAGCAACGCCAGCACCGCACACTGAGGCCGCGCAAGCTTCTTCCCGAGGCGACAACTTGGGCAATAATCTCCCAGTCTCGCACTCTGCAGAGCCAGTTCAAGGCCAGCTCCTCTAGCGAAGTCATTTCGCAGATGACTCGAACTAAGGTCTCCAGTATGCGCCAGCTGTTACTCCTCTTCTTTAAGTCAGACCCGTCCAGCGTTAGCTTCTTCAACGTCGTCTTCTTTTCGCTAAGAAACCTGGCAAATTGTTCCGAAGATGTGGCTTCGATGCCTGGTGCGAAGACGTGGGAGCCCACGGCGAGCTCAGTGACGCTGCCGTTTTTCAGCAGTGCGTTTACTAGCCTCTCGGCCACTCTAATGTCTACTGCCAAGCCTGTCACGTCGAAGGCCGTGAGTCTCGCTTCTGGGTGTTCGAGCAGCTGGACGGGCAGTGATGTCTCGGCATCCGTATAGTAGAAGCCGGTAATGAATTCGAGCTCTACACGCTCAGTAACGACCAGTGACTGCACCACGTGGACCAGACGTTTGGTACCGTATGGCCTTTCGTTCGGATCTAAGACGATCGTCAGCCTTCTCAGAGTCGGCACCAATGCGAGTTCGTCAAGCACGGCGCCGGATTTCGCCACTGCGTCGTTCAGTTGTACGGCGACGATGCACCGATGCTCTGCGAACAGAAGTCGTAGCATTGCCAGCGCGGTGAGCCCGGAATCGTCCTCTGAACTGAACCACAGGAATCCGCGAGGGCTTCGTCGAACGACGACGACGCTTAGGCCTCCGAGTTCGTCTCTCGCGTCTTCTCGAATCTGGAGTCCCACGCACCATAGGGCTTTGTTGCAGGCTGTAAGGTGTCGCAGGAGTTGGCAGATGCGTTCCGTACTTCGCGTGCACTTCGGCACAAGCTCGCGGGCGGCGTCCGTGTACTTCCCAGCAGGATCTGCGGCTGGCGAAACTGGCGGCTGTGTAGCCATGACTGACGAGATCAGTGCAGTGGACAGTGATCAACTGCTGTGTGGCCGGTGTCTGGGGACCTTTATTACTGTTTGCGGACCCGTTAAGCTGTCGCAAGCGACGTATACCAGCCGATTCACTAAACGCCTGTCACGTGATTAGTGTTATCACTAGCAGTAATCGACCTTCCCACGGTGTGATAACGCCGGTTTCCCGGTCTTCTACTTCCTAGTCTTTAGAACCTTTTTACTGTTTCGCGGATCTGCAATCTCGTGCGTGTGTGTTTATTTTATGTTTATTGTGAAGTACCTGCTGCTTACTTGCGAAAGCGTGACGTGTGATATGATAACAATTGCACTACTGAAAGCACGTTCGCTTACGTCGCTCTCTATATAGTGTTTGCCTCGCACCTAAAATATATCATGCGTATTATAAATGTGAGTGCAAAGAGAAACCAAGCGTTTATTCAGGTATTTCATTGATGAAATGCAATGTCTTGAAAACGAAATGCATGTGTGTAATGTAACGTTTAATCACACGTGCTCGTGGTGGTCTCTTTAGTGTTCTGGCGCTAACGTAGGAGCACGCGTTTCTGCGCCATTTGCATGCAGCACCCGACCTCGCTTTGGAGGCGCAGATGCGACCGTCCGCACCGTTGCCAGGGGGCGCAACGCATGCACAACTTGAGGGAATCTCCCCCGGTGCCCTCCCTCCCGTCTCATCTTGTCTCTCGATCAGCACGGCCGGCATGCGCTGGCCGGGTTCCCCCCTTTACTTTCTACTGCTGCGGGTGAAGTAGTGTGAACCATCGAACCTAGAGGCCGCCGTCGTCCTGCAGCTGAACGTGAGCTATTCGGCGAGAACGCACTTGCGGCAGCAGCAGCAGCAGGCGGCACCCACAGTCAGCAAGTGAAGCGCAGGGGTGTTCGCAAATAAAGGGCCCCTCACCATGGTGTGGCCACTTTGCGCTGACAAGCGCAGTGCGTACAATGCGTGCTAACGATCGTGCCTGCTAAGTGTTACATCCCTACGCGCCGCGAAAAGAGCCCGAATTTCAAACCAAATGCCGTTTGCGCTTATCGCGGGCGCCGCGCTCCCAGGCGGAGAGTCGACGTCAATCGCGCAATTGCGCTTACGTACATGGCCGTGTTGTGACGTCGCTCATAGTAACACGTGCCTTCGATAATTCTTCAAGGCTAAGATACGTTAGTTGTTTAATCTTTTGCTTCAATAGACGAAATAATGTCTAGAGTAATAATAAAACATGCACACCGAATGTACGCGTGTTTTTGTTATACTTCGCACCGTAGCCAGCGAGATGTACTTCCGTTTCGTCTGCTTGTTCCCACGTCATGCAGTCGCGCGTGCAGAGAGCTAAACTTTGTCGTTTTATACCGTATTCCAGGGCCGCGATCATGCTCTTTCATCCTTTCGCGTCTGCCTCAGTGCTCGTGATTGTGGCACTGACTTCTACCGATAATCAGGTGTTTTCGTGCATCGCGCACAAAATCGTCCTCAGCGCTAAATGAGACAATAGCAACAGCTCGCGCGATACCATCGTCGGAAGTGCGCCGCTCAGCGAAAACGCGAGCGTGGGAGAGAAAAGAAGGCGGATCCCGTGACGTATTCGTCACGTGATCCTAGTCGAATGCGGGTAACGAATTCCGCTTGCGGAGGCTGAAATCATGAGTTCCACGCAATTCAACTATGTCTATCTCTGCTATTCAGGAATTAATTCGAAAAATTCCTGCAGTAGAACGCTTCTTAGAGGGCACGTAACAACTTCCAGCGTATAACCGAAATTTCCTATACGGCCTAGTGAGGGGACCTTCAAGAAAAGTTACGGTTGATCCCTCTTTCATAGAAATCGGTATAGAACGCGAAAGTGAAACGTGTCTTCACAGAAGCTGTTGCATGGTTGCTTCGTGAACTCACGGTCCGCTGCAGCGAACGGCGCAAGATCTGCGGGCCGGTGACCACGTTGCAGGTTTTCTTGGTGCGCGGCGCCTTTGTTGGCGGGCGGCGTCTAGCTGCCGAATCGTTTCGGTGATGGTACGTGCATTTCGGTCCGACTCCGCAGTGTCTTGGGCAGCCATTTGAGTTGCGACGCGTTCAGCTTTAGGAATGAGAGTGCCAGATTTGGCAGCGTGCACCGCGAAGGCGCGAAGGCGTTTTTCTTCACGCATGCTGGCGTGTTTCCTGCCGGACCATAGCGAGATTCGACCGTCGATGCCGTTGCCTTACTGTGCCGCTTATCGCAGCAGTTTTAATTCTTAGTTGCTGCTCTCGCAAGCGAAGTAGTAGGTGGCGTGTAAACAATGCTGATGCATGTTGAAGCTACACTCCGTAGGTGACGAGGTGCCTCAGACTAACGCATCACTGTTTTGATGATCCAAATATAATCTCACTATCAGGGAGGGAACTGTCTACCTGAGTGGAGCAGTATTTTTTATTTGGGGTGTTGCTACGCTGCGCTCCGCAACACCCCAACAACCGCCGCTTCACGTCGGCGCCCGGCACCGCGGCTTCCGCCGCGGCACCGGGGCACAAACGCGAGCAGTATCCGCTTGTTTACGCCACCTCAGTTCACCGAGATCAAAAGCCGTCATGCCCCACCACTACTACTGCAAGGCTTTCCGCCACTAGAACAAACGCTACAACAATAAAGTGCGGCCGGCGTGGCCCAGACACCGCCAGACATTCAACGCTCCCTAAACGATTCGCTCCCTACGCACGTAGGAGCTGCGCTCGGTCCCGGAGATGAGAGAGCCACGCTCAGTAACTAGCAGCCCCCGCGCGCGCCGACCAGTGACTCAAAAGTCCCTAAGCGATTATATCCCTAGGCACATAGGAGCTCCACGATTGCCATGACAACACGTGTTAGGCGGAGGTCACGTGACCCGCAGTGTCACGCCCCCGCTGTACCTACTAGCAATTGTAAAGTCGCGTCCCTGGATTTTCTGCGTGGGAGAGCTGGTGTACTCTTAAATTTCCTCGCAATCAGTTTTCCCTGATGGCCTGGAACCCTTTGTACACGTATGTGTAGAAGGGGCTGAGCATGCATGTATATGTGGAGCTTTGTGCGTATGTGGAAAGGAAGGCCATCATTCTGAATGTATCTGCAAGCGCCTTGACTGTCTGTTCGGATTGTGATTGTGTCAGATGTATGTGCCATTTTCGTTATGCGAGCATTGCCGCCAGCAATACCTTGTCTTGGAGCGTTGGGACTCCCAACTAATTTTTCACAAGCGTCGAGTCATGGCCCACGACCGCTGCTTTGCTGATTGCGGCGTTATGACTGACATCTGTATAGTGTGTGCTTTTATCCTCTTTCTTATATTTGTTCTTTTTGGTGCCTTCTTTTATTTATTTATTTATCTTCAATAAAGTTTTTACTTACTCACTCACTCTTTTTGACCGCCGTTTTGGATTCTTTTCCGGGTGCATTTTTAATGGGGTCTATGGTTATCCTTGGCAGATCATCCCACAGTGGTAATTTCGGCGGAATAGGGGGTAATCCAATCTGCTCCAAATCGTTTCCCAATCTGTTCAGTATTCGTCGACCCTGATGCACGGAGCAAGAAACCTTTAGGAGTGGAAACTCCGCCAGTTGCGGCGACCAGATAATGTCACAAGCCCGCGGAGCCACTATCATGCTGGCGGCACCTGGCGGCTGAGAAAGAAATTACCGCCGTCTTGGTTGCCAAGGCAACCGGTCACATGTGTTTCTCTCGTTCGCGGCCGCGCGCGTTGCTCCCGTTCGGCCGCGCGCCTCACAACTTCTACTGAGGGCACTCACGCATCCCACCTGCATCCCGTCTCAGGCTAGCAATTTCCTAACAAGGGTACACTGCACGTATCAGGGCTGTTAGTATTACGGCCCTCGAACAGACACCGACAAGAACAGTTACTGTTTGACTTAAAGGCCCACAAAAACAACGCTACGGCGTGCACGCTGAAGCGAACGCCGAACGCCTGTGTCGTCTACTTTGAGCGCAGGAGACACGGGCGCCGCCGAAGAGAACGCGCCCGAGCGGCACCACCGATCCGCCGGGCTGCTGCTCTTTTTTTTTTTTTTTTTTCGCTGCTGCTTGCATGACGTGCCGCAAGGCACCGCCACTGCATGCGCCCCCGTCGGCGCATAATAATGTGACGTTATCTGGTCGCACGCGAGCGCCCGCGCTGACGGGAGTTTCTACTCCTAAATAATCTTCCTCCGTGCCCTGATGAGATGATTGTTGCTCATGAGAAATATACCGCTGAACCAGAAGGGTTCGTTTCTTCTTCATTACACCAGATATGGCACGAGGACAGTGCGCAAATTTCATCCTAATAACGCAAGAGATAGAGCGAGAGAGAAACGTGTGGTTGCGTATGAAACAAATTTGATATGCAGATGTGTTTTCAATATTGCCACACCATTCTATCAGTCAAGTTGCTCATACTTTGCCTTTCATTCTTGACAAAGTTATTCGTCGGAATTTTGAAAATGACAGCCCAAAAACAGATGTCATGAAACACTACACCGACAGCGCATGCCTTTTATGTTAAATCTTGTCAGGCTCAAATATTATAACTGCAAAACAATAGTAGAAACCTAAAAACGATGTAATTTTTTTGGCGCGGCTGTGCACTATCTCGGCGCCCCGGTGCCCACAATCTCGGTGCCCACGCAAGAGGCCGCGTTTCTACGAGAAAGCTCACCTTCGTACATAGCGTTCACCGCCAGCGTTTTCCGGTAAGCATTACGGTTACATAAGCTGCAGTTGCCGGTAAGCGTGAGAAGCAGTCGGGTATCTTTGAATGTCTATCGCGTTCCGCTGTCATCGCGGCGAAGCTTAAGCGTCCTCTAAGTTTTTGTATTCGACATGAAAATTCTACGCATTGTCCCGAAAAATCATCGCACTCTCTGCCACGTCCTTTGTCACGTGCCCATCACTTTCTTCATTTGTCGTTCTTTTTGTTTAATTTAGACCCTTTTGCGTTGCCCCCTTTTCATTTAAATTATTTGACCGTTGCGTTGGCTTAGTGGCGCCACCGTGCTATCATCATCATTGCGTGTTCGCTTCTCTGCAGAAGAAGAGAAAGTGTGCTCCGTTTGTTTTGCCTGCTTACTTTTAAAGGCAAGCAAGCAAGCAAGCAGTTGTTTTGCCTACGGTGCTTTTAACCAGCCAACCTTTTCGTGTTCTAAGGACGTCTGCGACTTCAGTCTACGTAACACTCCCAGCTTGGTCCCCGGAGGCTCCACACCATGGACGAGAAGGGTAAAAGCTCCAACGAACGCAGCGAGGAAAAAGAACAGGAGGAGGTCTCTGAGAATGGGTCGACTCGGCGCGAGCCCGCCGTGGAGGACAGCAACGCTGCCGGACCGAGCGCGTCTGTTCCGGAGATTCGGGCCAGATTCGACTCGTCGCTGTCCCTGGTCGATCACCACCGGGAGCCGCTACATTGTCCAGCACGTACCGATGGCATTTCAGGGGAACCAGCCGACTCGGACAGCGAGGGAGAAAGCCAGGATGGCGAACTCGTGAGTCAAAACGTGATAGACGACGTGTGCCGGATGTACTTAAGCCTCATCGTCAGGGAAACCTACCGCATCAACTCGATGTCCCAGGCGCCCAGATCTGCCAGCGCGTTCGCGGCACTCAAGAGGCTCGGATTTCCGAGCTCGTTTGAACGCGCGTTCAAGGCCCGGTACGGCGCCGTTGCTGATGGCCGTCCTTCGACCCTTCGCGATGACCGCCTTACGGGCGCTGATGCACAAGTGCCCGACTATATCAAGAACATCCTAGATGAGTATGGTCTATCCGGCATCTTAGACAACGAGAAGCCTGATGTTGGCCACGTGGACGACCACTTTGTCGGCGAAAGCAGCGGAAGGTCAGGGCTTGGCTGCGGCGACCCCGAAAGGTCGAGACTCAGACACCGCGGTAACGTAAGACGCCCGTCTGCCCCGTCTGATGCCGAAAACAACACTGACACCCAGGAGTCGGATTCAGAAGCCAAGGAAAAGGGAGAGGTTGAGTGAGAACGTTGAAAAAATGAACACGGCAAATTAAAAGGTGTTTGTTGTGTGCGTTCATTCGGTCGGTCTCTTCCTCTTCATTCAAATAGATAAATTGTCAGTGTCGCCCGAAGGCGAAGCATTGAAAGCAATGAAAGGGTTCAGCTCTGGGCCTAAGTCGTCTCTGAAAGCTGGCGTGGTACGTGAGGAGCGTGTCAGCGGCGTTGCTGGTGTCACACCTCGATTTTGAACGAGATGAGACTGAGTGTAAATTGTTTGGCTTTGGTCAGCGTTCAAAACTAGAATTTAGCTTGAAGTTCACCAGTCTGGTATTACACAGCGGCTCAGCAGAAACGCTAATGTTGCCAACAGTGGATTCGTATATTTTAGAGACACGCGCTTCACGTCTCTGGAGGCTGTCAGTCCACCACGTGCGGGCCACGCACGCGTCTTCAATAGCAGGACAGTACACCAACAGGCGAAAGCGACGGCGAGAATGTACCTCGAGCATCCATAAAATTGTTATCGCAATAGGAAGCAAGGGAAGAAGAAAAAAAAAGGCGAAAGCTTGCACTAGACCGCGCAAAGCTCATTCAACATGACTTTCCTGATTTACTTTAACATATAATTCTACGCTGTTCAACACTAATTCCATAGATATTCGGAAATTTATCCTCCATATTAATTTGTAATAATCCACCCACTCCTTGGCCAATCCCCCACCGTGGGTAGAAGCCACATGCGTGAGAGGCTACAACAACAAGCTCAAGACGCAGCGAAGCTGGCCGAAATGCCGACAACGCGTTCCAGCAGGCCCGTTCCTTGAATGCGTGTATCGCTGCCTCTCGGACTTACGGCCGTCACTGCGCGTTGCTTAGCGCAACTTGCAACACCGACACCGCGTTCCAATGCCGACACCGCGTTCCACCGCGTTGCAATGCCGACAACGCGTTCCAGCAGACCCGCTCCGTGAATGCGTCTTTCTCTCTCTCGCTCTCATTTTCTTTATCCTTCTGCCGAGCATAGCGCGCAAAACCTCTCCTTCACCTCGCAGAGCATTATCACGAGCGCGTGCGAACGCGCCAGCTGTTGACAAAGACGACGACGCTCGAACGCAATCATTACGAGTGGAGTTTGAACGCCTTGACACGGCAGGGGTTCTGCGACGCGCCGAAGAACCGACAGACTGGGTCAGTGGTCTCGTCGTATGCATCAAAAGAACGGACACCTCAGGGTGTCCCTCGAATTGCGACACATGAACGGTAACTTCAAACGAGAACATTTACAACTGATCAGCTTGACCTTTTCAAAAGAATTCGCCGGACGCCAACGGCTCATGGGTTCCTGAACTGAGGGTAATACTGGTAATACCCACGTTCAATGTTTACTTCCCCTCCTTTCCTCTCCGTGCTTTCTCTCTCTCTTTTGTTGTTTCCTATCAATCATGTGCCTCCTACCCACTATGGGGGATGGGCCAAGAAATATTTCTCTCGGCTCTTTGATTTTTAACAGCGGAGCTTATCTTAGTCGACCTTTAGCTGTCTGTCTGGCGTCACGCAGGTCATTTGACCAAGAGAGGATGAGAGCCGTGCCGGGGGAGGGCAGGTCCCGTGACCAGCAGAGGAAGAGAGGAGGTGGTTAAAGGAGAGGCCGCCCTGTGCGCCAGAAGGAGAGGCCATAAGAGAAGGTGTTTTTGTGCGGTGGTGGTGGTAAACATTTATTAAGGTGTTATTTACATAGAGGTTGTTCGGGAAAACCAGCCCTTAGTGGGCCAGCTCCCTACAATACTAGGTGGAGTCCCTATTCAGGGACCCCATTGGTCGTGGCCGCTGTCGTGACACGCTGGACCATGGCCTGTTGAGCCGGAAGGTCCAGGCAGCCGAGCAGGGCCGCCTCCCAGTCCTCTCGGGTTGGGTTGGGGTTGGGGGTTAGAGAAGGATTGAGTTGGCATGTCCATACCATGTGGTAAGTGTCAGCCACCTCCCCACAGTACTGGCAGAGGCCGGAAAAGGAAGAGTCAAAGTGTTTGAGCACTGCCGGGCACAGTAGCGTATTCGTGAATAGGCGAAGAAGAATTCTCTCGTCCGCCTTCTTGAGCCCTTTGCAGAGCGCAGGAAAGCGGCGGTGAGAGTCCCGATAATGGGTACTTCAGTCTTTAAAAGTGAGAAGAGGTGGATTATATTCTGGATCAGAGTGGTCATCGGTGGAGGAGGCAGTTGCCCGGGGAATGAGTGCGCGGGCGGCAGCGTGGGCTGCCTCATTGCCTGTGAGTTCCTGATGGCCGGGGGTCCAGATTAATGAGCGGGGAGAGGGGTCCCGCGGGCAAGGTCGAAGAATTTGAGCAGCTAGGGGTGAGATCCATCCCAGCTGGAAATTTCGACAGGCTCCTCTGGAGTCAGATATGATGGTTTTGGATGTGTCATGTGAGATAGCTAGGGCTATGGCCACCTCTTCAGCATGGGTAGCATTGGGTGCAAGGAAGGAGAGACCATCCACCTGCCTGTCTTGGTGGACTACGGCGGCCGTATACCAACCCCCATGGTAAGGGCCGGCGATGTCCGTGTAAAATACGCTTTGTTTGGAGCCGTAGTGGCGTCGGAGGGCAAGAGCCCGCGCCTCCCGGCGACCAGTGTGTGACTCATGGGACATTTGGTGGGGAGGGGTCGAACATGGATCGCGTATTTCCAGTGTTCGGGCACTCGTACCCGCTCCTGTGTGTGGAATTCATGCCTGATGTGTAGGCGATCTAGGAGTCGTCTGCCTGACGGGGTCTGCGCCAAGCGGGTGTATTGATTTGTCAAGTGAGCCTCCCGAAGCTCCCGGTAGGTGTTGACCACCCCCAAGGCAAGAAGTCTCGCATTGGAGGTGGAGATGGGGAGATCTAGGGCTCGCTTGATGATTTTGCGGAGGGTGACCTCCAAAAAATCTTCATCGTGTTTGCGTAAGTGCAGGTACGGAGTCGCATACAAGATGCGACTCGTGACAAAAGCTTGTGCGAGACGAAGCGCATCCTTGCTTTTGAGACCCCCCCGCTTGTTGGAAACCCGGCGGACCATACGGCCCACCTGTTCTCCAACCTTACGGAGTTTGTGAAGTGTTGTCTCTACTCGGCGGTGTTTGTGTATGTGGAGTCCAAGGACACGGATCTCCTGTGCCTCGTTAATGGGTCCACTACGTAGGGAAAGGTTAATGGACGAAGTGCACTTCGGCATGGGCCGAATGTGCACGAATTCTGACTTCTGTGGGGAACATTGGAGGCCGCAGTATGCCGCATATTCGTCCACTATATGCGCTGCGGCTTGCAGGCTGTCCTCCATGTTGCCCAGGCTGCCGTCTGTGGCCCACAGGGTGATGTCGTCGGCATAAAGCGCATGCTTTACCCCGTCGACAGCATCCAGCCGGGCCGGGAGCTGTACCATAGCTAAGTTGAAAAGGAGAGGCGACAACACAGCGCCCTGTGGTGTGCCTCGCGTGCCCAGTGGGTAAGGGCCGTATTCCTGATCTTGGATGCGAATGTACGCAGCTCTGTCAGTGAGAAAATTTCGAATATAGTTGAAAGTGCGATCGCCACAGTTAGTGGCACTGAGGTGAGCTAGGATGACTTCGTGCTTAACGTTATCGAAGGCTCCCTTAAGGTCAAGCGCTAGAATTATCTTGTCATTGTGGGGGTGTTCTATGGGAGTGAGGACTTCGTGGTGTAGTTGTAGGAGTATGTCCTGCGCAGATTTGTTGGGTCTGAAGCCGTACATGGAGTCAGCGAAAGTGTTACGCTCTTCCAAGTAGGAGGAGAGACGATCTCTGACCATAGCTTCCATTAGCTTCCCCGCACAGGAAGTAAGAGAAATGGGTCTAAGGTTATCAGTGTTGATGGGTTTCCCTGCCCTTGGTATGAAGATTACTAGAGATGTTTTCCAATCTAGGGGGAGGGGTGTTTCTCCGGACCAGATAACATTGATGTATTCGAGAAGAGACTGGTGTGCAGTATCGGGTAGGTTTGCTAGGACTTTGGCGGTGAGTTTGTCTCGCCCGGGAGCCGTGCCCCGCCTCATTTTGGCAAGAGCCACACGGAGGTCGTGTAACTGGAAAGGAGCGTCCAGTTCCGAGTTCTCCCTGCCTGCGTAGTGATACTCGGGGCCCCGCGGGTCCTGCTCAGTGCAGAGATAGCGGTCCCGGAGCGAGAGAGCTAGCTGTGTTGTGGAGCCCTGAAAATTGTGAAAGGCTCGATGTAGATGTCTTTGTGTCTCGCCTCGCGTTTGCGCGGGGTCGATGAGACTACAGAAGAGTCTCCATGTATTGCGGCCAGACATTTGCCTGGCGGCAGTATTACATCGGCTTACCCAATTTGAATCGGCGAGCTGGGCAGCGTACTCGGCCGCCTTCTGGGTGAGATCCAGTATCCGCATGCGGAGTTTGCGGTTGTGTTTTTGTCGGCGCCATCTCTTTGTGAGGCTGCGACGGGCCTCCCAAAGATGGAGGAGGTGGTTATCCACGTCCGGATGGCTGTCCGTGAGTTGTATTGCGGTCTCGTGTTGTCTTAATGTTTGGAGTATGGATTGGGCCCACTGGGAATAACCATTGTGAAGGATGGGAGAGACAGGTACGGACTGTCGGAAGGCGTCCCAGTTGGGTAGGTGAGCCTGTGTGATGGGGCGTTGTAGGGGTCGTGTTGAGAGTGTGGTGTTGAGAATGCAGTGGTCGCTGCCGAGGGTTTCCTCGGTATTGACCCAGTCTGCGTGTTTGATGTTTTTGGTGAAGGTAAGGTCGGGGCAGGGGTCCCGGGTCACAGAGTTACCTAGACGAGTTGGTTGCGCAGGGTCGGTGTGAAGAGTGATGCCCAGCGTGGAAGTTAGCTCCGCGAGTTTCCTTCCACGCATCTCTTCCTTGCGATAGCCCCAAAGCCTGCTAGGGGCGTTGAAGTCGCCCACTATTAGGAGTAGGAGGGGATCGCGCCCTGCGATCTTCAGCGCCCTGGTGAAGGTGTCAGCGAAAGTGATCTTTTTGAGTATAGGTCGGCAGTAAATGTTAAGGATGTGCACCGGCGGGTCGGCTCTGCGCAGGGGAAGCCTTGTGACCATGGTGTACGAGTAGGGTATTGAGAGGTCGAGGTCGACTTCTTGTGCAGTTAAGGTTTTATGTACAAGAAGGCAGGTGAATGGGTCCCGCTGAAAAGTGTTATAGCCTGTGAGGCGCATGGCGTTGCCGGGCTCTTGAAGGGCAACGACCGCGCACAGGTGTTCGAAGGTTTCGAGATAGAGGCTGAAATTGGCCCGTTTGGCCCTATCCTTGAAGCCTCTACAGTTCCATTGAATTAGATAAAGTAGTTGAGGTTTTCGGGCTTTTGTGCGGCGCGCCCTTTCGGATAACGCGCAACGCGTATAGCTGCTGCCGACGCCGTCCGCGTTTCTCCGCGTTCGCGCCGAACGCGCGTGGTGTGATGCCTCTGGCGGCGGCTCAGCCGGTTTCGACCAGAGAACTGGACACTCGACGAGTAGCGTCGGAAGTCGCTGCCTCTTCTCGCCTCGCAACGTTTCAACATAATATGAGTTCCTATTGTAGATCTGTGTTTACTTGTGTTTACGCAAATGAATCACGTGCAACACATGCACATGTAACACTCGTAACACTGCATAACTAACACACCTTCGCTGTTCGAGCACCTTCACGGAGTGGAAGGGGCGGTGATCTTTTGATGATGATGATGATGATGATGATGCACCTCTGTCATGGCTCGCACCCACTAAGGGGGATAGGCCAAGAATCGGGCGGCAGTGGGAATGCTAAAGAAAAATCATATTTTAAAACAAGAAAAACAAGACACACCAAGTAAAAGACAAAAAAAGGCAGATGTCGCACTAACTAGATTAGCATGCGATCGAGCAGTCAGACTAACTGAAAAGGTGAAAGTGAAGATTAATAAAACAATTTGGAGAAATCAATTTAGGTGATATGAATGCGTCTGATGAGTAGAATACAAATACAATAATTAGCAGGGTAATCGTTTTGTTGGTTTTATATTGGTTCATATCGCTCACTTTGTCGTCTTTAAATTCATTTACTCCATTACTTTAACTGGGGGTGACGGCGCGGTCTGTCCACGGATCTCCAGTAGAGGGAGCAATTTTAGTGGAGTTCAGTGGGTCTGGCCAACCTTGTTCTTCTGCATTAAAGAAATGAGCAACCCCCCCGAGGGGATCAATCATGAATCGGGAGCGGAAAAGACTCTTATTGTTAACAGTTATTTTTCTTTTGAAAATCAGGTGAAATGAAATAAGCAACCGCTGTCTTTCGCCTCTCTTCTTTTTCATTCTTCTCATCCTATCCGTCCGCTCGCCTCCCGTGAGTCCGTGCCTTGAGTAGAAAAAAAGAAGAAGTACTTCAGCGCGGGGCAGGAAACAGCCATGAATGTTTCTGTTATTTCCAAGCAGTAATCTGGGTTTGGCACTTACAACGCCAAACATTTTGTCTTTTGGAGCCTGTCAATTAGGTACAAGTCAGGGTTCGATGATCACTGCTGTACACAAATTTATTGAAGCATCCGGAAGGTTACGCTGCTAGGGTACCGACCGTGGGACATGTTATCTTATGTTTATTTTTGTAGTTAGTTTTCTCTTAATTTTTTATTTAGTTAGCTTATGTATAGGACATCTTAAAATCTGTGTTAAGGAGTTGCCAAAATCTTAATTTTGATTATTCACCTTTACCCCTTTGTTCGTTGTTAGGTGCAAGTTTTATTTTATCCAGTGTGGCCAATCCCCCTCGTGGGTACGAGCCATGTTTTGAGGCAACAGCAACAGCAACAGCCATAAATCCACAAAATCGTAGAACAAAGCACCTTGACGAAAGCTCTCCCAGCTCCGATGAGTTCGGCAGCGGCTTGGAAGGCGAGGGCTACGCTGAGACAAGGTCCGCCAGGTGAGAATTAACGCCGGCGAATCTGCTTGGTGACGTGAAAATCTTTAGTCCGTGAGCCATGCCTCGGGTTTTGACATAGGAAAAGGCCGTGCAATCCTTACTTGTCTTAGGTCTCATTTTTTAACAGCGGAGCTGCTTAAGCCGGAGGTTGGGCCGTATAGCGTAGACCAGAAACTGTTCCTGGCGATGACGTCACCGCGCGTTGCCTAGCATCCACTTGGCACAGCTGCGCCTCGCTTCGCCGCCGCTCCGCACCGCCGCTACAGTGGCTACTGTACCGCCGCGCCGCGCTGCTACCACCGCGCACCTAAACGCGCAACTGCTCCGTCTAGCCATGACGTCACTTTGCGTCGCCTGGCAACCACATGTCAACGCTTCGCCAGGCCGTGTCTTGAAGCTCGTCGTGCGGCTAAGCGAGAATCTGCGCGTCGGCGGCGAGCCGATCCGGAATACCATGCCGAAGCTGCAGCCGAGAAGAGGCGTCGTCGAGTCGAAGATCCCGAGTTTCGAGAACGAGAATGCGAGAGTCTGCGTTTGAGTATCCAGCATCGTCGGGATAACGACCCTGGCTGTAGCTTGGTCGATCACAAGTCCCGCTGTTTGCTCCAGCCTTGCCACCACTAGTGCAAGCTGCGCTCATTTTTTTAGAGGCTGCCTGAAGCTGTCTTTCATTGACAGTTTCTGCCGATGGCCGCCACCTGCCATGTGGTAATTCAGGGGCTGTGGCGTTCCGCTGCCCAGGAAAGAGATCAAAGGTTCAATTCCCCACCATTAGTAGCCGTATTTCTATAGAGGCGTAACGAGAGGAGACTTCGTGCGAAGAGACACTTAGGTACACGCAAAAAAAAAAGACCTACGTCTTCAAAATTAATCTGGGCCCGTTTACAATGGCGTCCTTCGTAATTCACTGTGCGGTTTCGCGACAATAAAAAGTAAAAGTATTTAACACAAACCAATGATAGCCATCGTATCGTGCAAGTCTTCAACTATTGATCAGTGCTGAAGCAGTTTTTTTTTTCTCTTCACAAGCCATGTATTTGTTTCTGTGGCACGCACTTATTATTTTGGCAAGCGCTCTATGGCAATGGTAGCCCTTGTGGCATTAAGCTCGATCAGTCATATCGCTTGGAAGTTCCGCTCAACAACCTTCCGAATTAGCCGACGTAAGTATACACTTTCTGGATAATCATGTCATAACAAGCAGGGACTTCATTTAAATGCTTGATTTAGCCGTTTCTTTATTTTAATTCAATCTACCTCCGTGCAGAAATTTAATTATAAGTATTTGCTTGTCACCACTAACATGACAGTTCAAACCAGGCCCAGTCAACTTGCAGTATGTTGATGCGTGTGCACAACTGCAGAGAACTCCAGCTCGACAATCCTAAAATAAAAAGAGATAAGATATAATAAACATTCATGGGGTTCATTTCACTGAGCTAGTTTGGCCTCTATAACTAAGCTACGATCATTCGCCTTCTTCATTAATGGTCTTTTTTATTACTAGTTTCCACTTTTCTTATCGCGAAATATGTCTAAACTGTATTTGTTGTAGCGTACTAGACTGATATCTTGCAATGTACGAAGAGCGATAGCGTGTTGTCGTTGCTATAGTTCTATATATTTTTGTTGGCAAACGGGGCTACACTTCTGTTTGAAGCGTGCTAATTTGACCGTACCGTACTGAAATGTTAGAATATCGTGGCATGTAAACCTGCATGAGTAATGTTGTTGTTTTTGCCACATCTTACGTGTCAGGGTAGGTTGTATCATACCCAGAAAAATAACCACATACGCAGGTTGCAGTGTTTACAGATAAATAACAATCTCCGGTAATCGCTTGATTTCAGCATTCGCAGAGACACAGATGCCCGGGAGAATGCGCGAACACTGCTGTCGCGTTCCGCGGACGCCACAAGACGCACTCCCAGGAGCGTTAGAAAGAAGCACAGCCGCTGACACAAATACTGGAAGACCGCTGGCTCGACGAAGGAGAACTCCGGTTAGCCGACCATCGGACAAATCCCCTGCCGTAACTTCTCGCCGTACACGTGAGCTCACTCCCGAAACACGTGACCGCCTCGCCGCAGTCTCGCCCGCCGATAGGCGGTATCCGACCAGACACACATCGCCAAAACGGCTCGCAGAAGTGCATCGAACCACCCCCAGTCCAGGGCGTGACGCAGGGCCTCGAGTCGACCTGAAGCGATCTCTGGGTAGGTCCTCCATTCCTGGTACTGAAAGCGGCGTAGGCCCTTCATCGGCGATGACCAGGACTCCGTCCATCCTATCGCCGCCTCGGAGAGCAGCGAGCAGGACCGAAGACTCTCAGGCGCCTCCCGCACAGAGCGTCCGTTTCTCCAGAATCAGGGACAAAAGGACACCTCGGAGTAAGGAACGAAGAGTAGAGACTGGAGTACCGCCGAGGTCCGCCGCCCCTACGTCGACGAAGAGTTTTGTTCCCGCTGATCAAGAGTCTTCGGACGACAGTTCTTCGTCCAGCAGCTCGAGCACTTCGGAACTAGAATTGAAGAAAAACAGAAGGCGGCGCGTGCAAGGCGGTGGAACGAGGTCCACTAAACTGCCGTCACCCGTAGGAATCCCCGAGAGGAGCCACTCGAACACCCCGAACATTTCGAGGAGGCCCATTCTGCGAGAAAGTGCCGCCACTAGCGGTCGCGAACGCAAGGCCAGTCACTCTGTACGCAACTCCTCTGAGAAACGCTACGCGAGTGACGACAGCAGCAGCTCCGGAAGCGAGTCTTCGACATCTTCGACCAGCATCAGCTCGAGTGCAGTTGAGAGCAGCGGGGACGACGTTGCGGTCCCGACGGACCGCGTGGACCGAACGGCGATTTTGAAGAGAGAACAGAGGACCACAGCCACCCAAACTGACGAGACATTGACGTCACGTCCGGCGTCCATTTCCAGAGCAAGCCAGACGAACCTCCTGAAGCCTGCGAAGCGTTTGGTCAGCAGACCGACCCCATCGAGTGCGTCTGGGCCCAAACGAACGCAAGCTGCGTCCATGTCTGCTCGGCCATTGAAGACAGGCTCGGAATGTGAGTACACATTCACATTTCGGGGCATTCGCTGTAGTCGTTGGCCATAACGATTTTATTTG
The DNA here is from genome assembly GCF_013339745.2 of Dermacentor silvarum. NCBI lineage: Eukaryota > Metazoa > Arthropoda > Arachnida > Ixodida > Ixodidae > Dermacentor > Dermacentor silvarum. The sequence continues at coordinate 26,862,870 of NC_051158.1, read as the reverse complement.
CCGAATAGGATATTTCTGGTTAGCAAGGAGAAATGCTGCGGCAGTTGGTACAGTGCGGATTTGTGGTATGAAAAAAAAATGCAGACGATCAAACGTGCCCTGTTGCAATCTACCGATGGCCCACGTAACTTGAGCCAAACTTTAAAAATATGCAAATGCCACGTAGCTGGACAGTCATGTTGTTGGCCGCCGCTTGGAGTTACTCAGATTATTGTTTGCATTGCGTCTAATTACATAATTAGCCTTAATTAATTATTCAATTTATCGAATGTTATAATTAGAGGAAAGGTTTCGAGGAGAAAATTGTTCGAGGAGAAAATTGTGCGCTGTTCGAGGAGAAAATTGTAGAGCGACATTTCACTGATACAGCTTTCTGTTGCTCAATACGTCCTACATAAGTTTTTTTTTTTTTTCAAAGCATGAACGAAGCCCGCGAAAACACGCAAAGTGCCTCGAGTGGCCACTCACGCGGCAGTTAATTTGCGCCAGTAATTAGCTCGCCAATAATTTTACTGGCGCGGCTCTGCGCAGCCTAGGTAGATGCGTCTGTGTGATGTCATTACAGGCCCTACACGGGCCTGTAATGACTTTTGAGGGTGCCACAAATTTTGAGGCACCCGCGTTTGTCACGTCCACGTTAGACGAGCCCGTGTATTCTCAGCGAGATCGAACTATAGGTGGCAAGCACCGCCGCTGCGTTAGTGCGATAGGCGATACGTACACGGCCCACATTGAAATGTATACGCAGTGGCATTCCGCTGTGAACGATCTGGCCCGATTTTCTGGCGATGAAACGCGATAACTGAAGTGAACTAATTTTGTACTGCCCTCGAATGGAACATTTTTGCGAGAAATGCGCAGACCGTTTCTATTTACTTGAGAGAAAAGCGAACTGCCATTCAACAGGGAACTATAGTATTTAGGTACATCGAATCAGGTACACAAGCCGGCGATTTATATGCGCGGAAAATGGATTTCCGTTGTGTCATCACAACCACATATTAAATGAGCACCTCTGGTCGTGTCACCATTAAGTGGGAGTCATGTAATTATAGCAACTACCATATTGCAGTTATCGCAATATAAACTGTATGAGGCGATATCATATGGCTGCATGCTTAAGATTCTTTTTGTTTCTTTACGCTTCTGAAAAAGAGTCCCGAAGCGACATCGTGAGCCTGGATTGCGTCCTTCGAATTTTGCCCATTCCGCACGCTAGGCGGCGTGTTGTGTTGCTGCTGTCTAGAGTTACTGTATATGCTAGTATTCCCTTGGTAGCATATACCGTAGCTCTACTACTGTCAGGTGAGGAAAAGCTCGCTTTCGCGTTTTTTGATGGTAACGCGTCTTCTCACCTTGCTGGTGCCCCAACTTTGTGGCCTCGGGATGGTTTCGTTACGAACCATACGCGCGAGGTCACATGTTGTAACCAGGGGTGCCTGTTTCTATACATCGGACATCGGGCAACATTCGAATTGCAGCTACTAGCGGACCTGCCACGAGCGACGCTTCCAGGAAGGTATCGATCTCCGCGTCTCCGGCTCGCACCAGTCGGGGACGCCACCAGGACACTGCACCTGCAGCTAGCGCGACGCCTTCCATAGAACGGGTCTCCAGCGCCGAACCGTCGACCACCGTCTTTCCCGCTGTCGTAGACAGCTCCGAAGGTGTTGCGTCGCTGTCCACCTCAACGACCGTCGGCCGGGAACGATTTGCGGTGGCTCGTGTCTTGGAAAGGCCGTTGCCTCAAGAACAGATCACCGCGGAGCCTAATTCGACGACTCTCTCTGGCGATCAACGAGAGGTCGTTAACGAGGCACCAGGGCCAGGCTTAATTCATGCTACGAGCACCACCGGCCTAGACGGCAGCAGTGACACCGTAGGAGCAGCTCCCAAAGAAGACCATGGCCAGACCTTTGGCGCGCCGCTGGTGAGCTTTCGATGTCAGTGTATAGATATATCGTTTTACCGCAAGAATTATTGGCAACGGTTGCCACACGACAATAATGATAGAAAAACTAAACAACGCAAATACCCGGCAATGCGAAAAATGAACAAATCTGGAACTGAGCTTCAGCCTCAATCAAAATCTTTTTGTTTAGTGTAATCATATTTTCTCACAGAAGCGAAGGACTTATGGGCATTATACCTAGCATAGCCCGGCGTTGCCATTTACAACACGTCAATTTTATTTATACTTATACGTGAATTGTGTTGGTTGTTACTACTTGCATAACTGTCTGCTTATTAGCTACATTAGTTAGTGCCTAAAATCTATGTGTTATCTCTTGTTTATGCCCTACGTGATGGGCAACACTTCATTTTATGCAAGAACCTATTTGTTTACCTTGCGATCTACGGATTCAGAAGCCTTTGTAAAGTTCCAAACGTTATTTTTTGCTTTTGTCCCCTTTCTTACACCATGCATGCAAAATAGACATTAACGTTCTACTACCCCTACATCAGAAATACAGCCTATTTATACATTACTCAGGCTTGTAGAGAATAGAAATATCATTCAAAATTCTTGACGATACGCAACGCGGTGGTTCTTATTTTTGTCAGGTGGACGAGGCTGCTACGCATTCGGAACCGCCATCTGATTTGCAACGGGAGAACCAGACCGAGACCGGGGAGACCACGGCACCTCAGGGGAAAAGCTCTTAAGCTGATGTAAGTGTGCGTGGAACGCACGTAAGAATAACGTTGGCGGCTTTAACTAAGAAGCACAAGAAATATGCAAGTTTTAAGCAGATTTCTTAATGAGAATGAATGTAAATATTCAATACCTGTGTCATTATTTCGCACAAGCTTCTGCTGTGTTCGAAAGCGAAAGGCAGGTCAAAAAAAAAAAGATTACTGTACTTAGATTTCTTTTCCGCTGGTTGAATTCAAACGTCTCGCAGAGCGTCAAATCATATAGTGAATAAGCTGGGTGCGTCCCTATCAAGCGATGTTGATTGCACAGTATTGCCTTTGATAAAATGCTAAGAATCTACGTGCGTTACTCACAATTTTTTGAGCATTGAGAATGGTGAAGATGATTGCGGCGAACTTGATCGAGCGTGTCAACTTCGTGGCGGTTCTTGCTGAAAAGAGAACCGCAGCGCATTCGAATGCAACTCCACCTTAATCCACCACATCGTCCCCAGTTGTACCTGCCAAAATGTAATGCAATCAAAATCATTCGGGTTAGTTAGGCCAGAGCTCACCCATTCGTATTCGCTTCTTTCCTAACTTCGAACATTGCAAATGCTTACTATAGATTCTGCGTATGCACCCCGATCAATTGAAGCACTGCGATCACAATCAAATGTCATAGCGGAGTCACTAGCGTATAGAATGACATTGAATTATCGGCTCATAACAATTCCAAGCAGTTACGAGGAAGCATTACCTCAGGTGCTCCTACCTGAACGCATGGAAACGGTTAAATAATTGTACCAAGTATTTACTGCATATAATTTGATGAAGTATTTGGCATGTAAAAGAAATGGTTAAAATATGCCGGCTGTTTGAAGCAGGTTTTTGGTTTATGCCATCAATTTCTTGCCAAAAATTGTTCAAAATAAGGGGGGAAAAACGAGAGCATCAAGTTTACAACTAAACAATAACCAATGATATCAAGCTTTTGTAAACAGCAACTACTGAGACACCTAAAGCGCACAAAGTTGATGTATTACGTATTACGAATCATGTTTAACTAGCTCTCTCAGATGCAACAGATTTCATTCAAATTGGCTGAGCCATTGTGTAACGATAGCGTTTCCGCGTTCCACACGTATTTGAATATAGAAGTAGGCCCGTTGATCCCGAGGCAAATCTTTCTCTTTTAATCGCGAAGAGGCCTGACGTCACACTGACGTCAGACGACTACAGGGCACGTGACATGGAACTTGCGACAAAGGCCGAGCCTGCCACAACAATGGCGACTGAACTGGAGCCATCTTCGAGGTATCTCGGTGTAGGCGTGAGTATGCTTTATTAAGGCGAAAGCTTTATGGGCCCAATGACGTGGAAACTCATGCGCAACATGACACAGCTATCTATTGCTCAATACGTGCTACGTAAACGTGTTTTTCCGAGCGTCAAAGGAGCCCGCGAGCGTACGCAAAATTGCCGTGCGACTGTCTGCTCGAGGCGTTTTGCGTGTATTCGCGGGCAGCATTATCTTCAGATCGCGAACGTTCTTCGGCCATGATCCAAATAGTTTTGCAGTGCCCTTTTAAAAAGTCTACCATGTTTAACTGAGAGTTCCGGTAATGAATTCACGCTAGAAATAGCACCCCGACTGCCATTGTAGTGCGGGTCTCGGCGAATTCCACGCAGGCAGGGGGCGACAACTTCGTCACGAGAACGGTGGCGCTCGGTGCGGCGGCGCACTCGGCCCCTACTCCCACTTCCGGTCTCGTTCTGCGACCGAACAAGACGAGCTTCGAGAGCGTGTGCAACGTCAAGCCGGTGATTGTGAACCCCACCGACAAAGAGTGCGTCATAGCGATCATGCAGATCGAGAAGTCGCTAGACGCCACCATACTGTACTACGTGAATAGCTCCCCCTTTGGACTCTGTGGGTTACGACTGCGGGCTCTATGGTCTATCACCATGGCCTGCGAGATCGGGGAGGTGCAAACACCGCGCGCTGCCGATCTCGGATGCCATGCTTTCCTGTTGGAGTTTTTGAAGCTTGTCAGGGGGAATAACGTGGTGCACACGTCTTGCTGCATGCGTGGGAATGCGGGGAAGGTAGAGGAATATTTCCTATGGCATTACAGAGCTCCTTTTAGGAAATCTCATAGATGGCAGCGCCAAATATCCATCTAGGCAGAATTGTGGGGAAACTCTACGGGTACGCCATCTTGACGTCGCGTTTACAGGAAGCGCCTGGCACGCCACCAAGACACTCGAACCAAGACACCGAACACCGCCAAGCCGCGCTCTGCGTGTCTTGAAGACTTCTTGAAAGAGACTACGTCCTCTTCCAACTATCAGCCCCAGCGGCGTCAGACGTACAGGACAGGGCTAAAAGTCGACGGCGGAAAAGCTAGAAGATATAGACCGATTACTATTCCCTATATTACAAGTGACTTGCAGCACTGCCGAGGTACGAGGTGTACACTGGCAACATCTTTGCGCATCAGAATATAGTTCCGGGCTTAGCTATCATGTTTTATATTTTCATATTTAGTCACAGTTTATGTTGCGGCGTCAGTGTGACCACAACCTTCGTCCAAATCTTGCTACTGCTCGTGGCTTGTTGCTGTAGCTCCAAGCGGGGGAGCGGGAGTAGGGCTCCACAAAAGCTGTCCCTGCTCTCCCAATGCCGAGGATCAATTTGTGCAGGACGGTGGTGCGGCTTTACTGCACCAGTGGCAGCCACGCCTTTGTCGGCGAGCTGGTAGTTATTGTAAGTAGTGCAGGAGGTTATGGTCTGACGGGTCAATAGACAGATGAATAAATTTCTACGGGTGAATTGCTTTGGTTCGCTCGAATGGCCTCCACTTCATGAATCAGCTTAGGAGGTGCTCCAGCTCACTACAGTCATTTCACGAGTGCAACGTGGCGTCATCCGTACGTCGCCGTTTGGTTTCACCTGATGCAGACGTCGCGCCAGACGAAATCCACAGCAGTTCTTGCACTTACGGTAGACGTATAGAGGCACTGAGCTGGTGCAGGAGGTGCCAGTCTGCAGGTTCGGCACGAGCTGAAAAAGTGGCACGTAACCACAGCGAACTTAGTTTACTTAGCGCAGGGCGCGTCGAATAAGATCCTTTGACTTTTGAACTGACACATCGGTTGATATACCGCCAATCACTGGTAATAACCGTACACGGCAGGTGGCTGCGTACGCGGGACCGAAGCAGCTGCAGGAACGGATGCACCGGGCGTACGACGACGACATGGGCGACGCCCCCGTCGCGGTGTTCGATGCCTTCCTGGACGACTTCGCGGGCCTCTGCCCCGGAGACAGCCCTCGCATGTCGCCGCAGCTGGCTGCCATTGCGGAGAGCACGAGTCGCGAACTGCTATGAGCTTTGCGCGACTCGAGTTCTTTTCTATACCTACGCTTTTCAATCAAGCCGTTGGATTCTCTGCGTAATCTACTAAAATAAAAATAAAATAATCCTGCGTTTAGAATGCATTTTCTCGTATGTGATTACGTACTTTATACATGGTATATTTAGTGTATTTGTCGACCTATGTGCCGTACTTAATGCCGTTACCCCCTTACACTATGCTCCATCCACTTAGGAGCCTGTAATGAACTAGGAATGAATAAATACAATCCTTAGTGCTACGTTTGTAAGTCAAATAATTCCTTGGCGAAATTATCAGGTCGTGAGAGTGAGAGTTTCACGTTGAAAAGTTGGCAGGTCAGTCGTGTTATACGGGTGTCCCATATATGTAACTTGCACCAAACCTTAAAAATATTCAAATAAACGTAGGTGGATAGAACCAAGGTAATGTTGTTTGCCGTCGCTTGGAGATCGATGATCAGATTGTTTTTTGCATTGCGCCGAATTACCTGATTAGTCTTGACTAAATAATCAGCTTCTCAGATCTTATAATTGGATGAAAAGTGTCACTGAGGAATTTGTACAGCAACACGAATAACTCCCGATACCGCTTTGCAATCAAATATTACAATTACAATAAAATGTTATTGACGAGGTCGTTTGTATATACAGATGCATGCACAGCAAACAAAACAAAAAAAGTTAGAGGCACTTAAGTCTCCTTAAGTGCATTGAATGCGAAAGCATTCTGACTCTTGTACGCGATACGTTTCACCTGGTCGTGTGCTTGAATTGGGCAAAGTGAATTTTGAGAGTGGGTCACCCAAATTTTGGGGGAGGGCCTACTCAGTTTTCGGAGTGGGCCAGGTCAGTTTTGAGCGTGGGTCAACCCAAGTTTTGAAATGTGCAATGTATATATTGAGGGTTCGCCAAGTCAATTTTGGGACTGGGACAGGTCGGTTTCTCACGTGTGTCATCTCAGCTTTCGAATCGGGCAAAGTTAATTTTGGTGGTGGGCCACCTAAAATTTGGGGGGGACCAAGTCAATTTCGGGAGTGGGCCAGGTTGGTTTTGAACGTCGGTCCACTCAATTTCTGAATTGGGCAGTCAATTTTACGGCGTCCGTCCATCATGGCGGCTGTACAGTGTGGGATGTGGCTGTGCGAGCCGCAGCAGGACCCGCGCCGGGAACGTGACGTCATCACTTGGTCACGTAGGCTTTCTTGCCATCGGATGTTAACGCCGGACGCCCACCGGATTTTCCGCTTCATGGCCATACAATGCTTTCGCATTAATACAACGTACTAGAGTACCAGTCTAGACTGAATTCGCACTGGTCTTAAGTAGCCCTTCAAATATTTTTAAGGGCGGCGGTTTACTGTCCTTATAATATACAGAATTGCCACCCATGCCTCTTCTGTAAGGACACTTAATCACTAGATAACGCGTATGATGTCTTGGAAGACGCAGTATATCAAGGTTCTCTGGCAACTTGCAATCAGAATATGTAAAAAAAAACATACAAACCCACGGGCTGTCGGTGCGCAGTATAACGCGTTCTCTCTCTCAAAAAAGAAGATGAAGAAGAAGCCGGAAGATCCCACGACCTGTGGAAATCGATGTTAAGTAAAGGAGTGTGCGGGGAGCCTACCAAGTTAACGAAACGAAGATGACAGCTCCAAGACGTAGGCGGCTGTTTCATGTCCTACATGGCACACCTGTCGTGACATTCATGTCATGACATATCACTTACGTTCGTCATACACTCTTGTCATACTATGCCAATTTTGGTCCACAAAATTTTTTACGTTGGTTCACAAAGTTTACGTTCGTCATACTATACCAAGTTCACAAAACGACCATGAGAGCACCAAGACGTGGGCAGCTAGATAGATAGCTAGATACTCTCAAGTGGGAAGTGATAGCCAAGAAATGCTTCGCATTTGAAACTCAAGGGACCCTTAGTTATGCCTACGTGGATGAACGCCAAAGCATTGCAACCACCGCGCGATGCTTAGACATTATGCCACAACGCAAAGTCCTGAGTTCGACTCTCATCAAAGGTTGAGGGTTCGACACTCAACAAAGGTTAGAGTGCCTTAATTAACTTCGCCTTAATTAACACCAAACGTCGTGGGTTCGAGTGCCTTAATTAACATTCCCTTAATTGACGTCATCAAATGCCTCGAATGGCTCACGTGGACCGTTAACAGTGAAGTTGTTTTAAGTCGAGCCTTCGCCGTCTGTCTGTCCGGCCGTGTCACGCAGGTCACGTGCCCAGGAGAGGATGAGATCCACGCCGGGGGAGGGCAGGTAACGTGACCGACATAGGAGGAGAGGTGCGCGGGGGAGGAGGCCGAAAATGAGAGGCCGCGCTGGGCGCGAGGAGGAGAGACGATGGATACTAGCAACACCACCTAGATAGCAGGCCTTTACACTGTGTTTCGTGACGTCATGCGACTTGGTCCAAAGTTTCCACTGCAAAGCGATGTCATTTAACAGAGTGAGGAGGCCTCGTACTGTCTATGTGGTGTTGGTATAAGAGGTGTTGTTTCTGTAAAAAAAAAAAACGCAAACCGCGGGAAAATAAAAATTGCTCGTCACGTTGCGAGAGCACTTCGCCAACCGATTCAGCGACTGTCGGTTCATCATACGCGCTAAGCGGGGTTTTATATGCAGGAAGGAGTAGACGTGGCGCCCGCAGCTCGTTGCTCGGCGCGCGCTCGTGCCACTGCTCCCGCTTTCGTCGTATGCTTCCACAGCTGTCTGCATTGCCGCTCATCATTCCAGCGTAGAATGTCGCTTCTCTTCTGTTGTCCTAATGGCGGGGCCGCTGAAGGGGGGTATGAGCCGTTCATTGTCTTACCTAACGGTCAGATTTAATTTTAAAGCAATTTCTATTCAAAGAAGCGCAAGCAGCAATGGCGGGCGAATGCTGCTAACCACGCCACCGAGCAAATTCGAGACAACGGCGGGCTGCTGGCAGACCGTCAGTGACGTTGGCAATTCACTCCGACGAATGCCGGTCCTCCGGCCGAAACGTCAGTCAATAGATATGCCATAACGTTGGTCTTTTGTCCTTTTTTGAATTATATATATATATTATTCGCTAGCTTCACGAGCTTTGGCATTCCAGATCCTCTCCAATAAAGCAGTTCGCCGGCCGATATCCGCGGGCGCGATCCGACACCGCTTGCCGACGACGGCTCAAAGCCTCCCGCTCCCGCGCAGAGAAGACAGCCCGGCTTCGCTCTCATCCATGGCCACGAAGCAAGAAACGTTTAGGAGTGGAAACTGCCCTATTTGCGGTTACCATAAAAGGTCACAAGGCGGCGGAGCAACTATCATCCTATCGGCACCTGGCGACCGAGAAAGAAATTGTCCCCGTTCTGGTTGCCAAGGCAACCGGTCGCGTGTGTTGCTCGCGTTCGGCCGTGCGCCTGACAAGTACTACTGAGGGCACTCACGCGTCCCACCTGCGTCCCATCATAGGCTAGCAAATTCCGAAGAAGGGCACACTGCGCGTAGCAGCGCTGTTAAGGCTGGTTCACACTAAGCCGACACGACAACTATTTTCATCTGCCGACTGATGACGACAGCAGTTTGCAGGAAGGAAAACGCTGTGGCGAACAGTCGGCAGATCAAAATCGTTGTCGTGTTGGCCTAGTGTAAATCAGCCTTTAGTATAACGGCCCTCGAACAGACACCGACAAGGACAGTTGCTGTTTGACTTAATTAAGGGCGCACAAATACAACGTTACTGCGTTCCCGCTGAAGCGAAAGTCCCTGTCGTCTGCTTTGAGTGGAAGACATGGGCGCCGCCGAAGAGAGCGCGCCCGAGCTAGAGCCGGGTGTCTGCTTTTCCTTTTTTGTTTCGCTGCGGCTAGTCACGTGATGCGTTGCCAAGGCTGCGGTGCAGCTGCGGACAAATGAAGGTCAAATTGCTGACGACGGCGAAACTCTGTTAGCCTTGCGCTTTAAACTGCGTATGCAGTGGCCTTTCATTGGTTTCAGTAATGCAAGGGGACAGCGCAAACGCAATCCCGCCCACTATCAAAAATTTAGCGCCCCATCTGCCCCAGCTTGGGGTAGTGGCAGGGGTCAGCACGAGCGCAGTGCACCGCCTGCCTGATCACGGCAATCTCGGAAGCGCTGTTACAACAATACGACGACCGACCGTCTCACACGGCGTCAACACTCCGAAGCGCCCTCCACCTCGCTCCGGTTTGGGACGAGTCGTCGAACAAAAATTACACCGTTCACTTTAGCAGTTTGGTCACCAAGATGCAAAAGTATAGAAAGGATCTGTCTTTCCCACATTTCTTTTATTGCAAGCTTTCTAAATACCCAAGTGAAATTCAGTACGCCTGATTCAGTTGCTCAAAACGGAATGTTTACGACGACGTCAAGGCCGTCAAGCTTTGCGTCCTCGACCGGTGGCCATAGACGAGGCAACCTAAAGTACAGTGGCTAGAATAGGGAAATGTGACGAAGGCTTCGCCGCTCGCGTGCGCGTTTCAGATGCAGCCGCAAGGCGGCGCTGACGCTTGTATTCACGTCGCCCGACCAGGCCCGACGATTGACTAGCCGGATAAGCGCCCCGATTCGCGATGCGAATTTCCTTTTCTTTACCTCAAATGGCACATCTTGCTCAGCCACTCGTGTTCGCGAAGATCGCAGCAACATTGTAGTGACATATGCGCCCTATAAATTCGCGTACAACACGTCATTTGCTTGCGAGATCTAGGCCATCTTGGCATGTTTACCTCGGAGGCCGCGCGGACACGCCTCGAGTTTTGCTTCACTGCGGTATTATTTTACGCGCCAAATTACTGTCGATAAACGCACGCTTGAACGAAAACAACTGTTCTTGCTTGCAAAGATGAATTTAGTCCGAGTTGTTCGTTAATGAAAGATGCAATTGGATTTCACTTAAATATATGTAACTGCCCTTAATTGGCATGCATCGATCATTATGTGACATAAAAGTTGCCTTGGCTCGCTCAATATTTTCAAGTTTGCAAGATTTCTTCAAAACTGGTATGTTATAAGCAAAATATGGTGCAATTATTGATCATTTTTCCAGCTTCAAAGCACTGCATGATTGCTGCCTTCTGTTTGGGTGCGAGCTTCTCGATCTTCTTCTTCAGTGCACTTTCTTCAATCGCGTGATTTGCCTGTTTTTGCTGCGCGAGAGCCTCGTCCAAGCTTTTCGCTTTGGCTCTTAGGCGGCGCACCGTAGCTTGGGTCCTTGCCTTTAGCTTCCTGGCGTAATTTTTTTTTTACGCTTTAGCTGCCTAGCTCGACACGTCTGGTTGAGCAGTAGCCTTCTGAGGTACTTGGAGGCGATGCAGCACTTCTCAGGGCCACTTACAAGCCCCTTGCACTTCATGGGGTAGAGGCTTTCATACTAGCTTTTCATGTTGGAGCTGCGCCCAAGAGGGAACTCCACCGACCGCGCAGCGCCAGAACAGAGCTGCATGCTGTCAACAGCCTCTAGGAGGGATGGAGGATCGCAGTGCTCATCAAGTGAGAGCTCGACACCACGTACAAACACTTGGTGTTCGATCATGCTGTCCCCGCAACGAAACAGCACAAGCTTTTGGGCGTGAAGCAAGCTCATGATTGGCCCCAGTAGGCAGACGCTATATGCGACAAAAAAGGAAGTTTCAGAAAAAAAAAACGTGCTTACCCCACTGATTGGACGGCACGATCACATTTTGGTAATCTAGAGTTGGCGGCAAGCGTGGGTGCTTCATCCGATGTGTCGGGTGAGGCCACGTCGATTCGCTATTTCTTTTTTGTGGAGGTGCAAACTGTGGGTCCAACATTTCTTTCGGATTCCTTTTCTTAGGCACTGGCTTGGAGATGTACTTGGGGACGTTTGGAAAGATCGTCAGTATCGCATCCGGCTGTAGCAATGGCCTGCTCCTTTCCAGGCGCACCAGCTCACCACTGATGATGTGTTCAAAGTGACGCGACACAAACTGCGGATCGAAATGCCGTTCGCACAAAGCGGCATTTCGTTCGAGTGGCTTGTCCACCCGAGGTATGTTGCGCTGCCACTTTCGGTACGTCTCCTCGTCTTACGGTACCCCGAAGAGCGACAACTTCTTTTTGCACGATTTGTAACCAGTCGTGCAGACAGGCACAAAACAGTGACTTTGACGGCGGCTCATCCCTGAGCACTTGTCGGCACCGCACGAAACATTACTTCGCACGAGAATTTCCAACAGAAAGCGGGAGAAACTCGCACACCAATTCGTATCGGGCGCGCAGCTCGACGTATAAACGAGTGCGAGCGCCCCCCGGCGGATGCATCACAAGGCGGCGACGGTGGTTGCCATAGGAGCCGCCGGGCGGTAATCACACTTCCCCTATTCTAGCCTCCGTACCTAAAGTTTGCCCGCGCGGCACCAGCGCCGCCCACTCCCCTGGCGGAAGGATGGAAGTGTCGAAGGTTATTAAGTGTCGCAACATGCTAAACCTTACTGTCGGTTACATTTAAAAACCAGTAATCTCCTGCTTCACGGCTGGCCACATTGATAGCGGCTCGGCGGCGTCCGCCGCTGGATCGTCGCATGAGGGGCGGTGAGGCGAAAACGCGGCGGCGCGTCTCGCTACATTTTTTTTTCACGCGCGAACATCGTCGGGGAAGTACGCTCCCTGAGGGTCGGGGCTAAAGATAGTTAAGCTTGCGCTATAAGTTGCGTATGCAATCACCTTCCTTTTGATTCAGTAATGCAGGGGACAGCGCGAACGCAATCCCCCACTACCAAAAATTAGTGCCCCATCTACCCTAGTTTGGGGTAGCGGCAGGGGTAAGCACGAGCGCAGTGTAATGCCCGTGCCTCAACCCTGGAGACACCGCCTTCCTGACCACGGTAATCTCGGCACTTCTTGCGCTTGTCACACGTCATGACCGTCTCACATGGCCTTTACACTCCGCAGCGCCCTCCACCACGCTCCGGTTCGGGACGAGTCGTCGAACAAAAATTACACCGTTCACTTGAGCAGTTTGGTCGCTAAGATGCAAAAGTATAGAGAGGAACTGTCTTTTCCTCGTTCCTTTCATTGCAACCTGTCTAAATACCGAGATAAAATTCAGTACGCCTCATTCAGTCGCTCAAAACGCAATGTTTGCGACGACGTCAAGCCCGTCAAGCTTTGCGTCCTCGACTGGTGGCGGAGCCGCTTGCCATACCGTCCTCACATCTGTCTACAGGGGAGGCATATATGACACACTCGTGGATGCACGAATATCGTACTCCGTCATGGACAGGCGCGTGGCTATGCATTGCTGTGTCGGCATTTTTGGTCTACGCGCTCGATCTACGCACGCAGCGATCCGCTCGAAACTAGCGTATCACAGCTCCGCTATAAACGGAAGAATATCCATGATACACGAAGCTGTCAGTAGAGAGTTTTATGCGGGTGTCACGCGACGCACTTTTGATCGCGATCAAGCCCGATCCGGATCGAATTTCTCCGTCGCGGCAGGCCACACTCGATTTCTTCGCCTGCCGCGCGCTCTGAAAACGGCGTGAGAGGGCTTAGTTTTCCGTGCCACCGCCGCGGCGCCACTGGAGGGGGACAGAAGTTGCGAGAGCGCGTGCGTCGTTGCACCACGCGCAAAATATTCTTTTAAAAGCCACTTAAAGTACACAATGGTTCATTACGAATCTTGCTTAATGACAGCTGCAGCTGTTTGGGAATTTTTGGCCCGATCCGGATCGAATTTCTCCGTCGTGATTGTCTCCTTCGCGCAATCTGCGCAAAACAAAAATTTAACAGAAACAAAAATTGTTTCTGTTTTCCTCAACAAATGTCTATGACTAAGGATGACAATTGCAGCTCACGTGGTGAACGAACTAATTCTCTCAGATCGCGTAGCCTTTAAAACATTCGAGTTCGTACCTCTTCATCACATTCACGAGCCAGGTAGACAGCCAAAAAGCCAACTGGAACAATTTCGAGCTCATGGCCAACAGGTATTACATAAAGGGTTGAAAGTCCTCTGGGGGTAAAGCACAGAAGGCGGTTTGCAACCCGAGGTGCTGCCATTGCGTCTTGCTCTGAGCCGGGTCCCATGTCGACAAGGTCAGAAATATTGTCCACTTGACGATCATATATAACGTATTGTTGTATTTACATTTCGTCAATAATAAGGGAGCACATTCGCTACTGCTCCACAGCCGAGCCTTCTCTCGCGAAACGCAGGCGCTCTTTGATCAACGGGGTTATCCCAACCTCGACTGTTGATTTACGCACGTACTTTTGCAACGTGGTACGACAGGGAAGCTTGAAGAGAGCCCTCGACCGGACGTGACTGTAGCCTTCCAGAGAACACACTCCCTTAGGATAGCCTCGCTATATGCCAGATTTTTCGCATGAAAGTTAACTACCTGATTTAGAATGAACAAAGCCGCTTTCTCGTCTTGTTTGGCATCTATAGTTGCTATAACGGTAGAACTATAACGGTAGAACGAACGGTACTTCGTTTGCGGAACGGTAACGCTATTTCCCTTAATCCCGCTATTACGCTTACGTTAAACTAAAACTGTCTAACAGGGGCGTAGCCAGGGGGCGGGGGGGGGGGGGATTCCACTCCCCCTCCCGCCCATGTACCCACCCTTTGTTCTCGCCGCTTCGCGCTGACATAATTCAAGAAGCCGGTGCTACTATCACAATTTCATGCCTGGGCGCTTCCGTTTGGGTTGGTAATTTACAGCGAATCATGTCTGCACATGGAAAAAACTGTCACGGTGCTTATCAAGGCTTTGACACTCTGTAAGGTTTTGGGCGAGAATGTGGCGGCCGCATTCTGAAGCAACAAATGTGCCACAAATGAAGCGACAAATGCGGCAGCCGCATTTTAGATGAAGGCGAAAATACTCGAGGCCCGTTTAGATTTAGGTGCACGTTAAAGACCCTAGGTGGTCGAAATTTCCGGTATACATTTCCGCCGCTTCCCTTCAGGTGCCAGTTAGGCCGCGCTCGCGCAGGATCTTAGGCTTCGTTCACACTTGGTCTCGAGGCTGGCGGAAGCGGCAAAATCTTGCAAAAAGTTGTCGCAGTTTCACCTGAAAGGCGAAGCATCAATTGCGATAGCAAATTTGTAGAAAGCTATACGGAGTAATGATATTAGCTTTATCAGCTGTATAAACTTGGACATGCAGCAGCACCAGCAACACGCAGAACTGTTCTCGACGCCGTCGACGTTTTGCCCGCGTTCGCTCAAAATGCGTGCGGCGTTGGTGACTGTTGCCGGAGCCTCTGATATAAATAGGCACTTGGTGCCGCAGCTAAACGTCGCCTCCCTCCCCTCCCCCTCCCCCATGATCTCTCGCGCGTCGGAAGAAGGTGCGTTTGCTCTACATATATGGCGATTGTAAAGGAGGAAAGAGACGCCTACTTCTGCAGCCCTTAATCGAGCACGGCGCAGAACGAGTTCGTTTGTTCTCCGCCGTGCGTTCACTCCCCGTGAAAGCGCGCTCCCCTCGCGCCCTTTCACTCGCACATACAGCGTTCGGCGCGCGGGACGATTTCATCTCCATTGACGTCATACGGAACCTCACGGCGACGGCGACGGCGACGCCGACGGCAGAAATCTGCTTTTTAGTGTCCATATAATTGCTATCGCAATAAAATCCGCCCGTCTAGGCGGCTAAACAGGCAGAAAAACGGGCGGTGAGCCAAATCAGTCTCGGACCGATTTTTTCGCCATGGCGAAGCGGAAACGCGGCGGAAAGTCGTTCTGCTCGTCCGGAAGCTACACTAGCATGTAAACATCCGGTCGTAAAATTGAACATGGCACCTAAAGTGTAGGCTGCAATGCTGATCAACCCGATCAAGAAGCACCCCTTGCTCTACGACAAGAATGGTAATAAAACGTACTGTCAGCAATACTCGCGATAGTATTTAACGTCGCGCGACCGGAGGTGCGGCAACGAAGGCTTGGCGTGACCCAACTTCTAACACTTCAGCAAAGCCAGGCGAACCCACCACCGCCGTTTCCGAGGTGTCCGCGTCTTCCGTTTATTCATTATCCATTTCTAGAAAATAAGTAGGTAGAAGTATAAAAGCCATTTCTTCTTCAACTTCCATGGCAGACAATAGTTAGGCCGATTCCTAGTTGGCGCTCCATAATTCTCCTCACACGTGCACGGTATGTTGCAGAAGTCGCGGAGTGCTGTTCTCGTCGCGACGATAGATTGGGAGTGTAGGTCTCACGTAGGACGCGCAGGCTTCGGCGAGCCCCGACACAAGGGCCAGCCCGGGTTTTAGCTTTGGTGTTCCCGTTGCCACTTCGGTGCCCTGGATGCGCCGACAATAATACGAAATGATGAAACGTTATTACATATTGTAGATAAAAGCTATTAAAGAAATATGATCACGCCTAGGCACCAACCTCTGACTCAGCGCTACCGCGCCCGTGTGAGGAGAATTACGGAACGCCAACGAGGAATTTACCGAAGGTCGCAGATGACACGCGAAGTTGCGCAGTATGATCACTTTTGATGACGGGTGGGTCAATGAATGAACATACCGCTCGAAATGCGATAATGAGCGCCACCACGCCTACAGACGTACGCAGTCTAGATGGATGTGGACGAAAGCGGCAGCGGCGGCCGCGGCGGTAGCAAAACAAATGTGAACAACTTGGACATGCGCGGAAAAGATTTTCCGTCCGCTTTGGCCTTTCCGGCCGCTTTGGCCTTTCCGCCCGCTTGCCGCTTCCCAAGGGTGAACGTAGCCTTAGTCTGCGCGCGAAACGTCTCTATTTTGCGAGTGCGCCCCTACGGAAGGCTGGTAGTTACTGTTGTGTTGTTGAATCCCAAACCAGCAATTACGGAAGGCTGGTAGTTGCTGTTGTGTTGTGGAATCCCAAACCAGCATTGTACACACGAAGGGGTTGATGGTGGTGGTGGTGAAACTTTATTTTCAAAGAGGGTCCTGAAGGACACCAGACTGTTTGTAAAGGTGTAGAGGGCACCTCCCACGTCGGGACGGGGAGCCCTAGGCTCTCCGCCGCTTCGCGGGCCTTCTGGACAGCCCAGAGTTGGTCTTGGAGCTCGCTGCTCCTAAGAGCGCTGTCCCACTTGTTCTTGGTCTCCAGATAGGAGGCCTGCGTCGCGCATTCCCACAACATGTGTCCCAAGTTCACATGTCCGCCACACTGTGCGCAATTGAAATTTCCGTCGTAGTCTGGGTCGATTCGGCTCATACGCCAAGGATTGGGGTACGAGTTCGTCTGTAGCAAGCGGAGAATCACTGACTGCGCCTCTTAAGTTCCTTGTTTGGAAGGGAGAATTCTCTACGTCCTAAATAAAAGGGCTTGATGAGCTCATTATATGTCTGAAGTTGGTCCTTAAAGGCCTTAGGAGGAGACGAGGGGGTCTGCAGGGGAGCGCGGCTGGCAAGTCCTCGCGCGGCCCTATGAGCGAATTCGTTAAGGTTCCGCTGTCCTCCCACGAAATCGCCCATATGGGCTGGGAACCGACTATAGAGTGGAGACTAATGCATCTACCTTCCAGTAACTTTGAAACCTTCGCATCCACTACTCCCCTAGCAAATACCAGCAGTGAAATTCCACCGACTCGCAACAGAATGCACGAAACAGACAGCCGACAAGCATGGATTACTGCTGTGCGCAGTACAGCGTAAGTAAACTCTTGTTACAGGCGCTGACAGTTCTCGTCGGAGTTCACGCGTCCTGAGAAATCGATTACGTGCACTATGCACTGAACAAGACCGGAGTTCATTCCTGCATCACTAGTGCACCAATCAGTCGAGATTCTGTGAGGTACAAGGCCGCTTCCTGTTTGCACCGGCGTAAGTGAAGCAGAAATGAGTTGCCCGCACTACTTAAAATGCGTACACATGCCATATCTATGCTGTGCAGTGAAATATTCTGTACAATTCTGAATCTGTTGAAGTAAAGGCAAATGACGACTGCACGCTCGCACACAGCGGAAGACACAGCAGCCCATGCACTTGCCGCAGGAAATGCAACCCTCTCGTATGAGGGAGCAGGGCGAAGAAAGCTTCGAAAAAAAAAATCATTACGCGTTTTCCCGGGTAATTAAGTTTTCTAGCGCAAAGACGCAGCGCACAAGCTATTGCTATGGGATTAGGTATAGCCTGGTCACACGTGCATTTCCACGTGTATAGCCGCTCTTGACTTGTTAAACGCACTTCGCCCCGCCGAGCACTACACCATCTACGCTTAACGGAGATGAACGATTAACGATGTCTTCTTCGATCGGGCGGATCGTCTCAATGATGCGTTTTCGAAGACTGGTCCATTCAGTGGCGCGATAAGAGACCGTTGCTCCAAACAGGCGCGGATCCAGGGGGGATGTCCGGATGTCCTGAGCCCCCCCCCCTCCCCCCCCCCTCAGATTTCTGCATCACCCCCTCGCTGACAGGGGGATGGCCCTGTCGCAAAAAAAAAAAAAAATATGGCCACCAGCATTCTTCCAAATTATTTTTCGCGAGTACCAGTGGTATCAGCCACGTAGAAGTAAAGTTAGCTCGCTCACAAGCTTAGCTTTGTATTCCGTAGGGGTGTGGTGTCGCGAAGTTGCCGTAGTTAATTTTTCTCATGAACACCTTGGACCTCCTGGCGCCGGCCGTGCCTTACTCGTCCCGTCGGTGGCATCGAATGAACGAGGGGACGGCCCTTTTGCCAAGCACGCAGATGTCCGCGCGAGCGCCTTCGCGCCTGATCAACTCTGTTCCCCATTGAGGTGTCATCGGTTGCCTTACTGGCTGTCATCGGTTTCGCGACCAACCTGCTTAATGAAAGAGATCTCTCGCTGAAGTGTTCATATATAAATAATAACAACTAACAGCTAAACTAAGAATTACGCATAGGCAACCTTTTTTTTTAACTGTAGCACTCAGTGTGTTCACAGTTCTTCTTTCTGTGGTTTTACGTGCCATAACAAGTTCTGATTATGAGGCACGCCGTAGTGGAGGGCTCCGGATTAATTTTGACCACCTGGGGTTCTTTAACGTGCACTACAACGCAAGCACACGGGCGTTTTTGCATTTCGCCTCCATCGAAATGCGGCCGCCGCGGCCGCGATTCAATCCCGCGATTTCGTGCTCAGCAGCACAACGCCTTAGCTGACTGGGCAACCTCGGCGGGCTGTGTGATCACAGTTACACGTTGACAATATCCAGTACGAGCACAGTACCGTTCGTACGCTACAAGTTTTTTTATTGTAACTTCGCAGTTTTATTGTCGTACATTAAGCATAGGAGGCTCAAGCCCACCGGATCCGTTTAGCTGAGTGGCCGTTCTCGCGGAGCGGGGCGAAGCCTCGAGCGTGACGTCAGCGGCCAACGCCAGCGCGCGGGCCAACTAACGACGCGTGGTTAGAGACACGGGAGCAGATGCGCGCCTTGTGTAAAAGGATGACGTCGCGTGGGAAACAAAACATGAAGACGCTGGCTCGCGCTTTCGGCTACTACGCCACATTGTTCTTCTTGCAGGTGGCGTCGTGAGTCTTCTTCATACGCGGTGATTCGCATATCGTAAACAACCAGCGTAGTGGTTGCCGCGTCAGAGTCCAAAGCAAACGAAGGTGTCTCAGCCGAACACAAAGAATCTTCTTAAGGAAATCAAGGTGTCCCAACAGAACTCCAAAGACGGACCCGTGCTTACGCATGTATAACAAACCTGCGACAGATCATCCCAAATTTTATTTTAAGAAACAATACGGGCTAGACATACCGGGTGTTCAAAATTAAGCTTTATGGTTTTCTTAAATTTAGGCACTGGGAGGCACGTAAAGAGCACCTGCGCAAATAAGTTATGTGGCCAGGGGGACACAACGTGAGATGATAATTATCGCTGTCAGCAGCCGAATTACCTAAAATTGAATAATTAACTATTCATTGACTGCAGTAAGTTTGTATGTTTGTATTCAAAAGTTAGAGGCAGTCGTGTTTCTACACAGTTTCACTTGGAAGAATTCCTCTAGCATGTCTATGCTCCGAGATATCCAACTCCAAATTTTAATTGTCGTTCGCATGATTACGCATGCAAGAGAGGGAGGATTGGCGCAAAGCTCTTCCATGATGTGACGCGGCTGTTGAGTGCGGCGTTTAGTGTGACAACGCGGCGGAGGCATTGGCAAAGATAATAACTGTCCCCCTTCCCCTCACGGCTCGCGAAAAAAAAAAATCGAAGAGCCCGTAACCGCTGTCGTAACACGCGACCGCGCAGCCTGTAAAGCTGGCGGCAGCTGCCATGCCGAGATAATGGCGCGAGCGGAGAAGCCGGAGGGCAATGCGCGTGCGTAATGGTGACTAGACGACCAGGCATGGTCATTGCCTGGGCTACGCAAATAAAGTGACTACTGATTTCAAAGTATTGTAAGTTTTATTGAAATCAAAAGCAAATACTGCGCCATCATCAACAGAAACATTTTTAGCTATGCTAACGAATATTTCATACTGCCGCTTTAAGTTTGGTGTTGTCATGCACAAATCTCATGACAACACTTCACCCATCAAGACGTCAATGCCCTCAAAATGTCGAAAATGCCTCCCTTCCCCAGCAACGCAAAGCATAAACCGCTCTCGCGTCGACTCGATAACTCTCCGCAGTACGACTATTGAAATTTGGTGTCGGATATCTCGGAGAATCGAGAAATCTGCGGAGTACAATCAACCTCTCTATATGGCTTTCATAGATTATGAAAAGGCATTTAATTCAGTAGAGATACCAGCAGTCATAGAGGCATTGCGCAATCAAGGAGTACAGGCGGCGTACGTGAATATCTTAGCAAATATCTACAAGGATTCCACAGCAACATTGGTTCTCCACAAGAAAAGTAGAAAGTTACCTATCAAGAAAGGGGTCAGGCAAGGAGACACAATCTCTCTAATCTATTCACTGCATGCTTAGAAGAAGTATTCAAGCTTAGGAGTGAGGATCGACGGCATATATCTCATTAACCTTCGGTTTGCAGATGACATTGTCCTATTCAGCAACAATGGAGACGAATTACAACAAATTATTGAGGACCTTAATCGAGAAAGTGTAAGAATTGGGTTGAAGATGACTATGCAGAAGACAAAGATAATGTTCAATAGCCTAGGGAGGGAACAAGAATTCAGGATCGCCAGTCAGCTTCTAGAGTCTGTAAAGGAATACGTTTATCTAGGTCAATTACTCACAGGGGACCCTGATCATGAGAAAGAAATTTACAGAAGAATAAAATTGGGTTGGAGTGCATACGGCAGGCATTGCCAAATCCTGACCGGGAGCTTACCACTGTCGTTGAAAAGTGTACAATCATTGCATTCAACCGGTGCTAACATATGCGGCAGAAACTTGGAGGTTAACAAAGAAGCTCTAGAACAAGTTAAGGACCGCACAAAAAGCGATGGAACGAAAAATCTTAGGACTAACGTTAAGAGACAGGAAGAGAGCGGTGTGGATCAGAGAACAAACGGGGATAGACGATATTCTAGTTGACATTAAGCGGAAGAAATGGAGCTGGGCAGGCCATGTAATGCATAGGATGGATAACCGGTGGACCATTAGGGCTACAGAATGGATTCCAAGAGAAGGGAAGCGCAGTCGAGGACGGCAGAAAACCAGATGGGATGATGAAGTTAGGAAATTTGCAGGCGCAAGTTGGAATCAGCAAGCGAAAGACAGGGGTAATTGGAGATCGCAGGGAGAGACCTTCGCCCTGCAGTGGACATAAAATATAGGCTGATGATGATGATGATCATCATCATCATCTCGGAGCACGAACGCGCTAGAATAATCCTTCCGACTGATACTGTGTAGAAACACGACTGCCTCTAAGTTTTCAATACAAACATATCCACTTACTGCAGTCGACAAAAAATAATTGTTCAATTTTAGTTAATTGGGCTGCTCACAGCGATAATTATCATCTCACTTTGTGCCCCCCTGGCCACATAACTTATTTGCACAGGTGGTATTCGCGTGCCTCCCAGTGCCTAATTTTATGAAAACTATAAAGCTTAGTTTTGAACACCCTGTATTATCAGGCACAGCCGCAAAGCAAATGGCTGTATTGGGTAACGTCCTTTTCGTATAAGCTCGGAGAAACCGATACCTGGCTTCGCTATAGGGCTTCTTCCTCTTTCTGGGGTTTTACGTGCCATAACTAGTTCTGATTATGAGGCACGCCGTAGTGGAAGGCACCGGATTAATTTTGACCACCTGGGGTTCTTTAACGTGCACTACAACACGAGCACACGGGCGTTTTTGCATTTCGCCTCCATGGAAATGCGGCCGCCGCGGCCGGGATTCGATCCCGCGATCTCGTGCTCAGCAGCGGAACGCCTGAGCTTACTGAGCCACCGCGGCGGTCTACAGTTGTTGCTCCAGCCATAAAAAACGCGGGTTTATCGTGAGAAGAAATGGTGAATTTCGGTAAATGAGAGAGACTACTATCATCAACATCGTTGACGGAAGCTGACCCCCCCACACACACACACACACACACAATTCACAAAGCTAACACAATACATAAAGCCGACTTTTCAATAAGCCTTTCCCGGCCTACGTGTCGACGATTCCGTCACGTGATCTCCGGGTACACGCGGGAGTGTTTGGTGGCCCAGAAAAGCACGCCACATGCGCATTGCCACATATTAGAGAGCTGTATATTATGATCAAGCTACTTTCATTCGAAATAGTGATGAACCGGATATAAAGGCTCCTTCTATAACTAGCGATGAAGTTAGAAGGGCCTTGAAAGACATGACCATGGGAAAAGCTGCAGGAGAAAATGGAATAACAGTAGATTTATTCAAAGATGGAGGAGATATCAAGCTTGAAAAGCTTGCGGCCCTTTATACGCAATGCCTCACAACTTCAAGTCTACCAGAGAGCTGGAAGAACGCCAGCATTATACTAATCCATAAGAAGGGAAACGTTAAAGAACTGAAGAATTATAGACCCATTAGCTTGCTTTCAGTATTGTATAAAATATTCACCAAGATAATTTCCAATAGAATCAGGGCAACACTTGACTTCAGCCAACCAAGAGAACAGGCTGGCTTCAGGAAGGGATATTCTACGATGGATCATATCCATGTCATCAATCAGGTAATCGAGAAATCTGCGGAGTACAATCAACCTCTGTATATGGCCTTCATAGATTATGAAAAGGCATTTGATTCAGTAGAGATACCAGTAGTCATAGAGGCATTGCGTAATCAAGGAGTACAGGAGGCATACGTGAATATTTTAGCAAACATCTACAAGGATTCCACAGCTACTTGGTTCTCCACAAGAAAAGTAGAAAGTTACCTATCAAGAAAGGGGCCAGGCAAGGAGACACAATCGCTCCAATGCTATTCACTGCTTGCTTAGAAGAAGTATTCAAGCTCTTAGACTGGGAAGGCTTAGGAGTGAGGATCAACGGCGAATATCTCAGCAACCTTCGGTTTGCAGATGACATTGTCCTATTCAGCAACAATGCAGACGAATTACAGCAAATGATTCAGGACCTGTATCGAGAAAGTGTAAGAATTGGGTTGAAGATGAATATGCAGAAGACAAAGATAATGTTCAATAGCCTGGCAAGGGAACAAGAATTCAGGATCGCCAGTCTGCCTCTAGAGTGTGCAAAGGAGTACGTTTATCTAGGTCAATTACTCACAGGGGACCCTGATCACGAGAAACAAATTTACAGAAGAATAAAATTGGGTTGGAGTGCATACGGCAGGTATTGACAAATCCTGACTGGGAGCTTACCACTGTCGTTGAAAAGAAAAGTGTACAATCATTGCATTCTACCGGCGCTAACATATGGGGCAGAAACTTGGAGGTTAACAAAGACGCTCGCGAACAAGTTAAGGACCGCACAAAGAGCGATGGAATGAAAAATTTTAGGACTAACGTTAAGAGACAGGAAGAGAGTGGTGTGGATCACAGAACAAACGGGGATAGCCGATATTCTAGTTGACATTAAGCGGAAGAAATGGAGCTGGGCAGGCCATGTAATGCGTAGGATGGATAACCGGTGGACCATTAGGGTTACAGAATGGATACCAAGAGAAGGGAAGCGCAGTCGAGGTCGGCAGAAAACCAGATGGGATGATGAAGTTAGGAGATTTGCAGGCGCAAGTTGGAATACGCTAGCGCAAGACAGGGGTAATTGGTGATCGCAGGGAGAGGCCTTCGTCTTGCAGTGGACATAAAATATAGGCTGATGATGATGATATTATGGGAACGCAAGCGACTTGCTTACGCGAGACGCTTGTGTCCTCTATCTAATACCGGTGTCACACGACCACTTTCGATCGCTATCAAGCCCGATCCGGATCAAAATTATAGACTGTGATTAGCTCCCTTGCGCAGTTTGCGCGAAGGAGCCAATCACGACGGAGAAATTCGATCTAGATCGGGCTTGATCGCGATCAAAAGTGTTCATATAAAGCTCTCTACTGACAGCTTCGTGTATCGTGGATATTCTTCTGTTTATAGCGGAGCTGTGATACGCTAGTTTCCAGCGGATCGCTGCGTGCGTAGATCGAGCGCGTAGACCAAAAATTCCGACACAGCAATGCGCTAGCCATGCGTCTGTCCATGACGGAGTGCGATATCCGTGCATCCAAGTGTCCAGCGTCCACTGCGCTCTGGCAACGCTGTGCGCCGGCATCCGGCGCCCTTAGGAAACTTCCGGTAGCCGTTCCTTTTGCTCGTTTTTGCTGGTATTTGTTCGCTCGCGCGCTCGTCCCGCGCATATTCTGTGTTATTTTTCGGGTATATCGATATAAGTGCAACTTGTGGCATTCAGTGTGTTGCGTGACGGTGAGTAGCTCTTGGAGCATCGACTGTTTTCATTACGTTTACTCCTCAACGGTGTTTTTCAAATCTGGGAGCCTATCAAGAGCTCCCAGATTTGCTCTGCTCACTTCATCCAAGGTACGTTACTACGTGGAGTAGCCAGACTGCTATAATGCTGAATAAAGTGCTACTGCGCGATTGTTCTGGCCGTATGTCGCGTAACTCACGCGAGAGCAGCTCGACTCTCGCCCCGAGCTTGCCCGCTCGTCCAGTTTCTTGCCTCGGCGTGGATCGCCATGCTACGAACATGAGTTTAAATTATTGTTTAGCGGGTGCCATGCTGCCCCCGTTTTATTTTAATGTTTTTCGTATCTGGGGCACAAGTGCACTTCTGCAGCTTTACTACATATAGTCGGGTACAACTTAAGAAGACAGGAGAGGCTCCGCCCAGATGACCGAAGCGCAGCAGCCGATTGCCTCCGCGACTAAAGAAATAGTCCCGCTGACGCGACTCGCCCCAGCCTAAAGCGCGGGCTGCCATGTTCTCCGTCGGCGGGGACACCAGCCGTCCGGCTCACGACGCAAGTCTATAGTGCGCGCCTATTGTTGGAGGCATCCGCCTTTGAGGGGGCAAATGCCGCTGCCTTCTAAAGTTGTACCCGACTATAGGTACATGTGCGCATTGGTTTATCATGTTTAACGTCCCAAAGCGACTCCGGCTATGACGGACGCCGTAGTGGAGGGCTCCAGATAATAACGACCACCTGTGGTTCTTTAACGTGCACTGACATCGCACAGTACGCGGACCTCTAGCATTTCGCCTCGATCGAAATGCGACGAGCAGGTTCCAAACGGCGTCTTTCGGGTCAGCAACCGGGCACCGTAACCGCTGAGCCATGGCGGCGACATGTGAGCATTCGTATCGGTATCGCAGAGCAGAATCGCAGAAAATTTAGCGATTTCCGTGCATGCATGTAGGAAGTTTCGGCCACATTCTAAAAGCATTTACGAATTAACGGAGGCCAATTATGGATTGCAATCTCGTGCCCAACACTACAGGTTTCATTTTGTTAGAAGTGTGGTAAATTCGTGCGCATTTAGGTTAGTCCCATTTCAGTCGACTTAGGCTTCTTGCACTAAATGACTTTTGAGAATGTGCCGTTATTTGTGAATGCATATTGAAAAGCAGAAACAAGGCATATGACGCAGAAAACTTGTGCATGTACACATGCACAGCTTACCCCTTCATCCTCCATCTTTGAGCAATAAAAATGTCATTGCGAAATGCAAAAAAACGCCCATGAGCTTGTGTTGTAGGGCACGTTAAAGAACCCCAGGTGGTCAAACTTAATCCGGAACCCTTCACTACGGCGAGCCTCTCTAATCAGAACTGGTTTTTGGCACTCAAACCCCAGAAAGAAGAAAAAAGTGTCATTCAAATTTTTATAGTTTTCGGCAGTCCCATTACCTGCCTTTAAGACAACAGTCTGCGCTCATTAAATGTCCTCACTAATATGCTCCGCTCGTTGCTCTGGGGTTATAAGTGAGGAAAGGTGTTTTGAGCCCGGCGAAAACGAAAATCGCACATCATCGTCCAGCGCATCGGGCAGTTCTCCGCCTCTAAACATCAGCTTTTGGAGATACCGATGTTTTGCTTCGGTGCTAAGCGCCTTAAAGTAGTCCCTCGTCATCTCGACAATATTGACGATGTAGAATCAGTTCATCACAGATTCCACCAAGCAGTGCAAACATCGACACGACGGCCTCACGTCGCGCATGCCTTCAAACAACATAGCCAGAAGTGCTTCTAGCTCTCCTGCCGGAAGTTCTGATGAGGCAACCAATCAGCGGCAAGCGAGGTTTCTTAGTAAACACTGAAACCGTCTATATGCATCCCATGTAGACAGATGTGAGGACGGTATGGTAAGCGGCTCCGCCACCAGTCGAGGACGCAAAGCTTGACGGGCTTGACGTCGTCGCAAACATTTCGTTTTGAGCAACTGAATGAGGAGTACTGAATTTCATTTGGGTATTTAGAATGCTTGCAATAAAAGGAACGTGGAAAAGACAGATCCTTTCTATACTTTTGCATCCTGGTGACCAAACTGCTCTAGTGAACGGTGTAATTTTTGTTCGACGACTCGTCCCGAACCGGAGCGAGGTGGAGGGCGCTTCGGAGTGTGGACGCCGTTTGAGAAGCTCCTCGCGTACGTGTACTACATTCCTGCCGAGATTGCCGTGTTCAAGTAGGCGGTGTCTCCAGGGTGAGGCGCGGGCGTTGCTTTATGCTCGTGCTGACCCCTGCCACTACCCCAAACCGGGGCAGATGGGGCATAAATTTTTGGTAGTGGGGAACTGCGCTCGCGCTGTCCCCTACCATTACTGAATCCTAAGAAAGGCCATTGCATACGCATATTCAAGCGAAAGCCTTACCGACCTAGTCGAGCAGAGTTTCGCCGTCGTCAGCAATTTGACCTTCATTTGTCCGCAGCTGCGCCGTAGCCTTGGCAACGCATCACGTGACTAAACTTTAGCCACAGTTTCAGAGTTTATATTGTTCCTTTTACTAGAAACTAAAACGGCAGATGTATCACTTATTGTCTTCTGGGCCAAAGTGTTTGTGCCCAGAACCGGGTCCAGCATTACGCGCATGACCTACGTAAAGACAGCCGGGAACTACTGATTGTACCAACACCTGCCCAAAAGTGTTCACTTTTACGCAAAGCGCGTATGTTTCATTTTTATTGCGATAGCAATTATATGGACACTTCAACCGGATTTCTGCCGTCGGCGTCGCCGTCGCCGTGAGGTTCCGTATAGATAAAATCTTCACCGCGCGCCGTATGCCCGAGCGGAAGCGTGCGGGGACGCGCGCTATCACGGAGAGCGAACGCACTCAATCTCCCACGCGCAAGCAACGAAGCGGGAAGCCAGCGCCGCAGGGAGCGGGGGGGGGGGGGGGGGGCACTTCTACTCTGCCAACAACCGCGCTCGTCGCTCGACCGCACGGTCTCTTATCTCTCCCACGCGCAAGCAAGGAAGCGGGAAGCCAGCGCCGGAGGGAGCGGGGGGGGGGTGGCACTTCCCCTCTGCCAACAAATGCGCTCGTCGCTCGCCGCACCGTCTCTTATCTCCACACGGCTCTGACCTTTATGCACTGTGCATTCGCCGCTCAGTTTCCGTTGAAGCGATAGACCGCACGTACCTTCGCACGCTGCGGCGTATGCTTGCTGCCAGCGTTTTGACAGTCGTTGTCTGCAGTCATTCAGTGTGATCTATTCATGTTTGTTTGTGCGCGCTCACACCACGCTTGTTCATTCAGTTAGTAATAGTCGGGCCACATTTTCCAACGCACGCTACACATGTAATGCTGCCCGGATCGGCAGTGCAGCGCTACAGGTGTGTCCCTTCGCACGCGCGCTGCCCACGGGAAGCGCTTCTCATCAGCACCACCGTTTCACACGCGCCTTCTCGTGGTCATCGAGTCTCTCTTCATGTCGGTCTACTTACGCCGCAGCACACCAGCTTACTTAATCAGCTCATGTTTACTACAATTCATATTGCTACCAAAGCCGCTCACCTTACTTCGTATGACATTGCTGTGTTGCTATCGCATTCATTGCTTCGCCCTTAGGGGAAACTATGACATTTTCATTTTAACACGAAAGTGTTTTATGCCGGGGTCCACCAAGACTTCACTGACGTATTTCCGTCACGGAAATACGTCACAGAACATAATACAAAGAAAGAAACCAGAAGAAAAATTTCCACAAACATGCAAAATTTGGGAATCGAACCCACGACCTCTCGGTCCGCGACGATAGATCGCCGAGCGTTTAACCCATTGCGCCACAAACGCCTTTGCAGAGAGCTACACAGACGCGCCTTATATATCTAACACTCCTCCGTGTACCCGCGCTCTTGTTCGGGGCGGTGCCGCCGCCTACGAGCAGAAAAGAGAAGTACTGCATTATGACACTAACGCGCACCGACAGTGAACGCTTCGGTGGTCTCACCACTACGACGCCTCGATGCCAGCATTCGAAGGGACGCTGGCATCAAGAAGCACTACCAACGCCACCTAGGTGGCGTTGGTAGTGGCGTTCACCGTACTCAGCACAGCGCAGCGTGGCCTCCGCAATTAGCTCTGAAAATGTTTCTGATTTCATTCATTGTTTCTACATTCGCCTTGAGGGTATTATTCTAGAAGAGTTCTTTGGAAAAATACACATATAAATCTTGGATAAAAGCACAAAGATTCAACGTTAGCAGAAATAGAACGAATTGAGAAATGCGTTCGATCGAAAGAACAAGCAATAACGTAAAAAAAGGGAAAGCCGGCAAGAATAACAGCGCATATACAAAATATCATAATGAAGAAACGAAATAAAGCAAAAGAAAAGCAACAGATTAGCAAATGAAACTTACGAAGCATTGAATACACACTGCATGAAAAGTTAACAGCGAATGGATTAATTACCGTGTGGTCTAACGACCGCATCCCAGCTATAGTTCCATTGGGACACACAATCGGCTTAGAATGGCATTTGGAATTATGCGTGTTTTTAAACGGAATAGAAAAGATATGATTGTAGTTGCAGAGTACAAGAAAAAAATCGACAAAAAAACATTGCTCACACTTCAGAAAGAGAATTTTGACCGAAGACGCCACTAGGGCCCACGGGATCAGGGCCGACGTCTAGGTTGGGCCCCTCCTCCCCTGCAAGGGGGAGGGAGCGCCGTTCTGCGAATTCAATAAAGTTTGCTCGTCATGCTTTTTAAATCTTGGCGCATGATATTTGAACACCCTGTGTATATATACAGGGTGTTTGAGCTAACACTTTCAAAATTTATTTAAGGTTTCATGTGGTAGATAGCCCAATTGTAGTTAATGAGTTGGTCTACTCGAAGAGGCGGACATTACTTGCACAAAAAATTGAAATGCATAATCAAAAAATCAACAAAAGTTCACTAATTAAGTTTTTAACTAATTAACTGATGGCCCATATTGCAATTTCCAAATTGTCGCCGTAAGGTTCGCAAGGCGGATCCACTTGGAATTAATTCTCAGGATGACACCAGTTTCGTGATATGAAATTCCCGAACTTTGCGGAGAAATGCATTGGCGTTCCAGTTAATTTTGTGCTTCAATGCATAAAGCGACGTTTTTTAAAGAAACTAATGGGAACACCAGTGCATTTCTCCGCAAAGTTCGGGAATTAATATCTTGAAAATGGTGTCATCCCGAGAATATGTTCCAAGTGGATCCGCCTTGCGAACTCCACGGCTACAATTTGTAAATTGCAATATGAACCATTAGGTGAATAGTTAAAAACTTAATTAGTGAATTTTTAATTATTTGATTACGCATTTTAATTTATTTTGCAAGTTATGTCCGCTGCTTAGAGTAGACCAGCTCATGAACTAGGATTGTGCTATCTGCCAAAGGCAACCTTTAAGTATTGTTGAAAGTGTTCGCTGAAACACCCTGGGTATATTATAGGGTGCCCCTCGTAACTTCAGCCAGACACTAAAAATATGCAAATGCCGCGTAGCTAGACACGACCAAGGTAATGTTTGCCGTCGCTCGTAGATACTTACATGACGTTTTGCAATCCGCCTAATTACATAATTAGTCGCAGTTTTGATAGCAAATTAGTGGACAGCTCTACGAAGTAAGGATATTACTTCTGTCAGCCGTATAAACTTGCCAACACTCGCTTACTAATTAAATTGACAAGCACGGGGTCACGCGCACACAAGTAAACATGAACACATCTCGGTCGATGACCACGGACAGTCGTTGTCAGAACGCTGCAGTCGGGCAGCGCGGCAACAGCAACGAGCAACCTTCGCGCTGTCTCTCGCTTCAACGCAACTAAACGTCGAAAGCATCACGCATACAAAGCTTCCGGCACTGGGCGTGCTTTGTTCACATCGCAGATCGCTTTGAAGATGAGGACCACGCGGGCGCGCACTTCGTCAACGTCGCAGATCGCTGTCAAGATACGCCGCCCGCGCGGCCGCGCCGTAAGAAGCAGCCACCGGGGTAGGACTCTCCCCCCTCCCTCACCTACCCCCCGTGCCTTGCGCGCGACACAAGACGGCGCGCTTCCGCCCCGCCTTTCTCCCTAGCAGCGATCGTCAGCTGATCCTCGCAAGCTTTCGCTTGCACATACAGAGCACGGCCGCGGCGACGATGTCATCGTGTTTGGACTTAATTTGGAACATCGCGGCGACGGCGACGGCAGAAATGCGCTTGGGGTGTCCATATAATTGCTGTCGCAATAAAAGCATGGTGCTTCCACGCGCTTGTTACTCACCGAAATGCTGTAGGCGAACTTCTTGCGGTAGGTGTCGTTGTAAGTGCTGCGTATCTCGCGGAATGAGGGAGCAGCGTATAGCCGGGCGCCGCTGCAGTCCACCGACGACCGCGGCCGGAGCTTGTGGGTCGCTACGACCACGTGCTCCACGCTGTCCAACACCGACTGGAGGTCGTAGGGGCCGACGTAGCACTGCAGTGGAGGCACTGTGAGAGCATCACCTTCACGCGACGAGTCTCGCAGCTGTTTCACGAGGCTCCCGACGAGCACGTGAAACAGCTGCGGCTGCTTGAGCACGTCGCACTCGTCTTCGGGGTGGTTCCAGTCGAAGTTTACGCCCTTCGTCATGGCGCCACGGGAAATCGACGAAGAAAAAATCAGCAGGCAAACAAACAAACATCAGTGACTCTAGCATTCTCGAACTCAATTATACTGCGAGCAGAAATGTGAAAACTCGCAATGATCAAGAAGTCAAAGCGAGCATTCCGTCCTCTCCTCCTCGAAAAGCATCAGTGGAGGGGGTTCTGTGAGTGTCCACCTAGCCATTTCGTCTGCTGCTGAAGTTCTGATTGGCTGGGCTTGGGTACGCGTCAGAAGATCACAGGCGCTCCCAGCGAATTGGAAACACACACGCACACACACTTTTATTACAGCGAAAGCTGTATATACCTAGGCGAAACAAAAAACAGTTCATCCCATGTTTCGCTAAACGTTTCCATTGGCTGCGCCGTCAGTTACGTCGTTGTATACGTCGCACCCAAGTGCGCGCGCCGTTGGCGGCGCCGTTAGTGACGTCGTTAGCGAACGCGTTCCCGCCATTGCCACGTTGACGCTGCTCTGCCCGCAACACTCCTCCTCGGCTCGCTGTTGTCGCATGCGTTCGATATCCCGAGTTAGCTCGGCGTCGTGGTTAGCAGCATCCGCCCGCCATTTGCGCTTGCGTTCCACTTCGCGATTTCAACGTGGACGTTTCGTCGCAGCCGAAGCCAAAGTGCCGCTCGAGAAACTCTCGCCGAAAGCGGGCGTTGGCCCCGGTGAACGCGTTTACCGCCATTGTCACGTTGACGCTGCTCTGCCCGCAACGCCGCTTCCTCGGCTCGCCGTTGTCGCATGCGTGCGATATCTCGAGTTAGCTCGGCGTCGTGGTTAGCAGCATCCGACCGCCATTGGCGCTTGCGTTCCACTAGAAGCACAAACATCGGCGGCATACACTCGCGTGGAAGACTACCGCCACCTCGGGGAGCCGGAGGAAACTAGACACACGCGACGGGACCGCAACGCGGCGAGAGCGGAAGGAAACTAGGCACGCAAGTGCTTAGAACGACGACAAAAAGAGGGTGGTGCGAGCGTACATATGGCCGACGCGGGTCGCACAGAGGCAAATCTCTGAGAAATCCTTATTATCTACCTGAGAGTCTACTGATCTTGAAAATGATGCCTATCTATAACTAATCTACCGAAAATGCATATCCATGTGATGAGACACAAGCTTTTGCATAGAATAAGGCGATTTTGCATCAAATTCGGGAGCTGAGTTTTTGCACACGCAGATTTGTTGACGGACACGAAGAAGAAGAAGTAGTTTAATGATGGGAAAATGTAGAGAGGTCGGCCGGCAAATGCAGCATCTGGCCTGCTACTCTACGTAAGGGACGGACACGAAAAAAAAAAACACCGCATATCCACGAAGTGAATAATGATGAGTGGATGAAGCACCGGCCGGGGGATCATTCGGGCAAAACACCGGAAGCGTTCTCCGAAAGCAGGAAGCTGGCTTCTGGTTCCGGCTTCCGGAAGACGGAGCA
Organism: Dermacentor silvarum; assembly: GCF_013339745.2. Taxonomy (NCBI): domain Eukaryota; kingdom Metazoa; phylum Arthropoda; class Arachnida; order Ixodida; family Ixodidae; genus Dermacentor; species Dermacentor silvarum. Next base: position 26,829,929 of record NC_051158.1, on the reverse strand, counting down.
TGGCGTACATATACTATACATATATATATATATATATATATATATATATATATATATATATATCGTGAGCGCATTTTGGGCATATCCTCGTCGTCATCTGTGCGAATGACTCATCATCTTGTGTGAGCGCTATTTGTGCATATCGTCGTCGTCATCTGTACATACGACTCATCATCATCGTTTGTCTCGTGCGGTGCTTCCTTTCTGCTTCGGGCGGCTGCTCGGAAACAAAGGCATCGCATTGGTCGACGTCTCACAATATATACATATACTGTACATGTGTATACATATATGCAGCGCTTACATTTACAGCGCTTACATGGCCCTTGTGCACAGCAGCGCCCCTAGCTACGGACGAGAGAGAGAGACCGCGCGATGGGAACGAGCGAGAAGGAGAAAGAGCACAGCTGCGCCTCTAGCGAGAGCGGCGAGTACTAGCGTGGCTACGACGGCGCGACGAGGGACAAGGCTCGACCCTAAGGAGCTTCGCCCCTAAAAGCATAAATTCCTAGCCATAGACAACTTAGCTGTAGAATATGCAAGCGCCAACAGCCACAATAATCTCCCGGACGTAGCCCCGGCCGCTAGCTCGGTATGTGGGTTCCGACTTAAGCTGATCTAGGATAATTGCAATAGCTTAAATATTCGTCGTGCTGTAGCAGTAACTGTTACGCGATAGTGTCTGCTCATAAACGTTTGCCGCCGGTTTGACCGCACATTAAACGGCCTAAACGAAGCGCCAGGACAGTATAACGGTATACATGTATATGTAACGATAGCGGTATACGTGCACGTCGGCACAGCCCACTGCAGTGGGTTGTGCCGAAGTGCAACGATTTATAGGCGCAGAGGAAGACGAAGTGACGCCGGAACAAAGTTTCCTCTATGAACGCTTGCACTAACCTGACACTTGTACTGACTGCAGCACTGACTACAGCCCTGACTTCAGTCTCATGGTGGCACATGTCCTCGTAAATCGCGTACATTTTCTTATTCATCCCCGTATCAGTACATGCCTTAGTGCCTGGAAAGGAACACGTGGATTACGATGTTGGGTGCAGGCGAATTTTCTGAGAGTACAACAACGACAAATTATAGCCTTGCCTTACATGCCTAGAATAAGTCAACTGGAGCATCGCCTTACAGATACTATATTTAAGAGAAGGAAGATATAACATTTAACACGCCAACATTCAGAAGCACAGCGCTGAACCGGTGAACAAGACGATGGCCACTTCGAGGAACAGTACACAATGGCACGGCCGCTGGATGCAAGAGCACACGGTGCGGCCTGCCGCACCTGCGGATTGCTATGAAAGAGAACTTGAGGGGCCGTAGTTGCATATTCGGCCGCTGTTGGGCGCCACGTGGCGGGGACGGGCAGAGATGGGCGGGAAAAAGCGTACCGGCGGCGCTTTCACGGACGCTACTGCAGCAAATCAGTCATTTGGAGGAGCACGATTTCTCAGCGGAGCTTTTATTTGCCTGCCACCAATTTGTGTACGCTCTCGGGTATTCTTCATGGGAAGTACTGCCCATGCGGCACTATGCTGCGCAACTGTTGTGTGCCATGGTGCACGAGCAACGCGACGAAGAATGCAGGCATCCGCTACCACGAATTACCGTCAGATGCAGGACGACGATCTCACTGGCTGCACAACATCTCACGGTAAGGTTCCAGTGGCAAAGAAAGCAAGTGGGAGCCTATAACGACTCATCACTGGTATGTTCCGTGCATTTTAAAGAAGATGATTACCGCAAGACAACAAAGTATAGGGTCTTGCTTCCTGACTGCAGTTCCTTCAGTTTTTCCAAATTATCCGGCATACATGCGAAGGGACAATACACAAACAAGTACGAAAAATACCCGGAAATGTGTGTCGCTAAGTATGCCAGATGAACAAAGTGAAGTTGTGACCAGTGATAGTGGAGATTACTGCGCGATAAATCAGTCGGAAGGCAAAATTCACGGTTCTGTTATTGAACTCGCTACTGAAACTGCAAGGGAAAACAGTGGATAGAACGCTTTGTTGTTGGATGGTGCATTGCAAACCGATCCCGACATTGACGGCATCATGGAGAAGTCAAAGAAAATTATTCATCGGCTGGACATGAAACTTTTTCGCCTCAAAAAGGCGCTACAGGCGCTTCAAGACGGCTGCGACGGAACGCGCGAGCGTGCGAGAGTGTACGGTGAGAGTAAAGAAATTCAGCAGTTCTCGACCGTCCTAACAGCTGCCAAAAAAGACGAGAAAGCGGCTTTGTTCATTCTAAATCAGGTAGTTAACTTTCATGCAAAAAATCTGGCATATAGCGAGGCTATCCTAAGGGAGTGTGTTCTCTAGAAGGCTACAGTCACGTCCGGTCGAGGGCTCTCTTCAAGCTTCCCTGTCGTACCACGTTACAAAAGTACGTGGGTAAATCAACAGTCGAGGTTGGGATAACCCCGTTGATCAAAGAGCGCCTGCGTTTCGCGACAGAAGGCTCGGCTGTGGAGCAGTAGCGAATGTGCTCCCTTATTATTGACGAAATGTAAATACAACAATACGTTATATATGATCGTCAAGTGGACAATATTTCTGACCTTGTCGACATGGGACCCGGCTCAGAGCAAGACGCAATGGCAAACGCCTTCTGTGCTTTACCCTCAGAGGACTATCAACCCTTTATGTAATACCTGTTGGCTATGAGCTCGAAATTGCTCCAATTGGCTTTTTGGCTGTCTACCTGGCGCGTGAATGTGATGAAAAGGTATGAACTCGAATCTTTTAAAGGCTACGCGATCTGAAAGAATTGGTTCGTTAACCACGTGAACTGCACTTGGCATCCTTAGTATATATATATATTTTTTTGCATTGCCAGATACATTTGTTAAGCAAAACAGAAACAATTTTTTGTTCTAGCGAAAAAACACACCTTCATAGCTCATTGCTCAATTTTACGAAAGTAGTGCCGATCAATCCAATAAACTGCTGCAAGTGTCAAACCCGACGATGGATTAACGAAAAACATGGACAGCGAGCATCTAAAATACCCGACACCAGAACTCGTCGGCATGTGCCAGCTCACGTGGAACTTTGTCAACAGAGTAATGAAATCAGTGGAGGTGAGAAGGAGCGGAAAGCTATGCACGTTGCTCCTCTCAGCTCTGCTGCCGCACTACACCCGATGTCCCGCCTTGATGTGCGAAGCGAACGATCCGGAGCATTCCGAAAAGAATTCTGAAATACTTTTGATGAAGTTACTTCTACCTTTGCTCTGCAATTGGACTGGCATCGCCAATGCAACGGTTGAACGTATTTTGAAGCTGTTGCAAAAACCACTAAAAAAGAAAAGTCTTGAGACTGCGACGCGAGTCAATGGGCTTGATGTAAAGACGTGTGCAGCGCAAAAGACAAGGAAGAAACACGGGCAGGGAAGAGCGAAAACTTACTATTCAATAAGTTCACTTCGTGTCGTTTTTCCGTATTTCATACACACTGTAGGAATTGTGTGTGGAATGAAAGTTATGTTGCGGAAAAGTTTCTTTTAGGTGACGCGAATTCACTTCTGCGAGATGGTCGTACACACATCAGAAGCATTAGTTTGTGGCCGTGGTGCGGGTTATTTCATCATATCTACTATCAGCGGGTTTAGAGACAGCTGCAGAAAGAATAAGCTTTCGCTCATATTTGATGTTATGTAAGCAGCAGGCAACTGTTTCTCCGAAATGATTTTTTTATCTGATTGTAATTATTAAACCTGAATAGTCAAACATATTAAGACACAAATAGAGAATTTTGATCTGTTAGGCAAGGTGGAACACCTCTGGAACCGCTAGCTGAGATTCTATTGGATACCGGGAAAACATGCCCGTGATTAGTTCTTTGAACAGATCGGTGCGCGATGTCGCATCTCGGGCATACAGGGCAAGCCCAAAAATTCCCAAACAGCTGCAGCTGTCATTAAGCAAGAGTCGTAATGAACCATTGTGTACTTTAGGTGGCTTTTAAAAGAATATTTTGCGCGTGGCGCAACGACGCACGCGCTCGAGCAACTTCTGTCCTCCTCCGGTGCCGCCGCGGCGGTGGCACGGAAAACTAAGCCCTCTCACGCCATTTTCAGAGCGCGCGGCAGGCCGCACTCGAAGAAATCGAGTGCGGCCTGCCACGACGGAGAAATTCGATCCGGATCGGGCTTGATCGCGATCAAAAGTGCGTCGTGTGACACCCGTATAAAACTCTCTACTGACATGTTCGCGTATCGTGGATATTCTTCCGTTTATAGCGGAGCTGTGATACGTTAGTTTCCAGCGGATCGCTGCGTGCGTAGATCGAGCGCGTAGACCAAAAATGCCGACACAGCAATGTCACGGCCGCTGGCAATGCGTAGCCACGCGTCTGTCCATGACGGAGTGTGATATCCGTGCATCCACGAGTGTGTCATATATATGCCTCCCCTGTAGACAGATGTGAGAACGGTATGGCAAGCGGCTCCGCCACCAGTCGAGGACGCAAAGCTTGACGGGCTTGACGTCGTCGCAAACATTGCGTTTTGAGCAACTGAATGAGGCGTGCTGAATTTTATCTGGATATTTAGACAGGTTGCAATAAAAGGAACGAGGGGAAGACAGATCCTCTCTATAAATTCACATCTAGGTGACCAAACTGCCCAAGTAAACGGTGTAATTTTCGTTCGACGACTCGTCCAGAACCGGAGCGAGGTGGAGGGCGCTGAGGAGTGTGGAGACCATCTAAGGCGGTCGTCACCTACGACAAGTACTGAAAGCGCCGAGAATACCGCGGTCAGGACGGCGGTGTCTTCAGGGTGACGCGCGGGCATTGCACAGCGCTCGTGCCGATCTCTGCCACTACTCCAGGTAGATGGGGCGCATAATTTTTGGTAGTGGGGGACTGCGTTCGCGCTCTCCCCTGCATAACTGAATCGAAAGAAAGGTGATTGTATACGCAACTTAAAGCGCAAGCTTACCTACATTTAGCCCGACCCTCATGGAGCGTACTTCCCCGACGATGTTCGCGCGTCAAAAAAATGTCACAGTTTCGCCCTAAGGGCGAAGCAATGAATGCGATAGTTGCACAGCAATGTCATACGAAGTAAGGTGAGCGGCTTTGGTAGCAATATGAATTGTAGTAAGCATGAGCTGATTAAGTAAGCAGGTGTGCTGCGGCGTAAGTAGATCGACATGAAGAGAGACTCGATGACCACGAGAAGGCGCGTGTGAAACGGTGGTGTTGATGAGAAGCGCTTCCCGTGGGCAGCGCGTGCGAAGGGACACACCTGTAGCGCTGCACTGCCGATCCGGGCAGCATTGCATGTGTAGCGTGCGTTGGAAAATGTGGCCCGACTATTACTAATTGAATGAACAAGCGTGGTGTGAGCGCGCACAAACAAACATGAATAGATCACACTGAATGACTGCAGACAACTGTCAAAACGCTGGCAGCAAGCGCATACGCCGCAGCGGGCGAAGGTACGTGGGTCTATCCCTTCAACGGAAACTGAGCGGTGAATGCACAGCGCATACAAAGGTCAGAGCCGTGTGGATAAGAGACAGTGCGGGCGAGCGACGAGCGCGGTTGTTGGCAGAGTAGAAGTGCCCTCCCCCCCCCCCCCGCTCCCTCCGGCGCTCGCTTCCCGCTTCCTTGAGTGCGTTCGCTCTCTGTGATAGCGTGCGTCCCCGCACGCTTCCGCTCGGGCATACGGCGCGCGGCGAAGATTTTATCTATACGGATCCTCACGGGGACGGCGACGCCGACGGCAGAAATCCGGTTGAAGTGTCCATATAATTGCTATCGCAATGAAATGTAACTTGACGCGCCGCCGTGTTTTCGCCTCAGCGCCCCTCATGCGACGGTCCAGCGGCGGACGCCGCCGAGCCGCTATCACTGTGGCCAGCCGTGAAGCAGGAGATTACTGTTTTATTGTGATAGCAATTATATGGACACTTCAACCGGATTTCTGCCGTCGCCGTCGCCGTCGCCGTCGCCGTGAGGTTCCGTATAGATAAAATCTTCGCCGCGCGCCGTATGCCCCAGCGGAAGCGTGCGGGACGCGCGCTATCACGGAGAGCGAACGCACTTAATCTCCCACGCGCAAGCAAGGAAGCGGAAAGCCAGTGCCGGAGGGAGCACGGGGGGGGGGGGGGCACTTCTCTGCCAACAACCGCGCTCGTCGCTCGTCCGCACAATCTCTTATCTCTCCCACGCGCAAGCAAGGAAGCGGGAAGCCAGGGCCGAAGGGAGCGGGGGGGGGGGGGGGGGCGCACTTCTACGCTGCCAACAACCGCGCTCGTCGTTCGTTCGACCGCACCGTCTCTTATGTCCACACGGCTCTGACCTTTATGCGCCGTGCATTCGTCGCTCAGTTTCCGTTGAAGCGATAGACCGCACGTACCTTCGCCCGCTGCGCGGCGTATGCGCTCGCTGCCAGCGTTTTGACAGTCGTTGGCTGCAGTCATTCAGTGTGATCTATTCATGTTTGTTTGTGCGCGCTCACACCACGCTTGTTCATTCAGTTAGTAATAGTCGGGCCACATTTTCCAACGCACGCTACACATGCAATGCTGCCCAGATCGGCAGTGCAGCACTACAGGTGTGTCCCTTCGCACGCGCTGCCCACGGTAAGCGCTTCTCATCAACACCACCGTTTCACACGCGCCTTCTCGTGGTCATCGAGTCTCTCTTCATGTCGGTCTACTTACGCCGCAGCACACCTGCTTACTTAATCAGCTCATGTTTACTACAATTCATATTGCTACCAAGGCCGCTCACCTTACTTCGTATGACATTGCTGTGTTGCTATCGCATTCAATGCTTCGCCGTTAGGGCGAAACTGTGACATTTTTTAAATGTAACCCACAGTAAGGTTTAGCATGTTGCGACACTTAATAACGTCAAAACATAGTGTTTTATAATTTTTATTGAGTTATTTCTTCTACATTTTACGCTTGGCTATTCGCAACCTCCAGAGAACGCAGAAAACAGTTTGGCTCTGCCAAAATTGTGCCCATGCGTATACAGTGGGTAGTGTCATTAGACAGCAGGGGCGTAGCCGGAACTTTTTTTCGGCGGGGGGGGGGGGGGGGGGAGGACAAGTGTCTGCTGCCCTCTACGTGCCGTGATCGATAATAAATATCGGCAGTGTAAGCAGGCTCTATACATGTACGTCAAAAACATGGGACCCCTCCCCCCGCCCCCTTCGCGTGTGCGTGTGCTTGTGAAGAAGTTAAGTAAAAAGTAAAATAAGCTCAGCAATATACAGGAAGTACGACAGGTACATTGGGCGTTTGGAGCAACGGTCTCTCATCGCGCGCCACTGAATGGACCAGTCTTCGAAAACGCATCATTGAGACGGTCCACCCGATCGGAGAAGACATCGTTAGACATTAATCTCCGTTAAGCGTAGATGGTGCCGTCCTCGTCGGGGCGAAGTGAGTTTCACAAGTCAAGGACGGCTATACGCGTGAAAATGCGCGTGTGACCAGGCTATACCTACTTCCATAGCAATAGCTTGTTCGCTGCGTCTTTGCGCTAGAAAATTTAAATACGCGCAAAAACGCGTAAGGCTTTTTTTTTTTTTCGAAGCTTTCGTCGCCCTGCTCCCTCATACGAGAGGGTTGCATTTCCTGCGGCAAGTGCATGGGCCGCTGTGTCTTCCGCTGTGTGCGAGCGTGCAGCCATCATTTGCCTTTACGTCAACAGATTCAGAATTGTACAAAATATTTCACCGCACAGCATAGATATGGCATGTGTACGCATTTTAAGTAGCGCGTGCAACTCATTTCTGCTTCACTTACGCCGGTGCAAACAGGAAGCGGCCTTGTACATCACAGAATCTCGACTGATTGGTGCACTAGTGATGCAGGAATGAACTCCGGTCTTGTTCAGTGCATAGTGCACGTAATCAATTTCTCAGGACGCGTGAACTCCGACGACAACTGTCAGCGCCTGCCACAAGAGTTTACTTACGCTGTACTGCGCACAGCAGTAATCCATGCTTGTCGGCTGTCTGTTTGTGCATTCTGTTGCGAGTCGGTGGAATTTCACTGCTGGAATTTGCTAGGGGAGTAGTGGATGAGAAGTTTCAAAGTTACTGGAGGGTACATGCATTAGTCTCCACTCTATAGTCTGGTTCCCAGCCCATATGGGCGATTTTCGTGGGAGGACAGCGGAACCTTAACGAATTCGCTCATAGGGCCGCGCGAGGACTTGCCAGCCGCGCTTCCCTTTAGACCCCCTCGTCTCCTCCTAAGGCCTTTAAGGACCAACTTCAGACATATAATGAGCTCATCAAGCACTTTTATTTAGGACGTAGAGAATTCTCCCTTCCCAACAAGGAACTTAAGAGGCGCAGTCAGTGATTCTCCGTTTGCTACAGACGAACTCGTACCCCAATCCTTGGCGTACGAGCCGAATCGACCCAGACTACGACGGAACTTTCACTTGCGCACAGTGTGGTGGACACGTGAACTTGGGACACATGTTGTGGGGATGCGCGACGCAGGCCTCCTATCTGGAGGACAAGAACAAGTGGGACAGTGCTCTTAGGAGCACCGAGCTCCAAGACCAACTCTGGGCTGTCCAGAAGGCCCGCGAAGCGGCGGAGAGCCTAGGGCTCCCCGTCCCGACGTGGGAGGTGCCCTCTACACCTTTACAAACAGTCTGGTGTCCTTCAGGACCCTCCTTGGAAATAAAGTTTCACCACCACCACCATCAACCCCTTCGTGTGTACATTGCTGGTTTGGAATTCCACAAAACAACAGCAACTACCAGCCTTCCGTAATTGCTGGTTTGGGATTCAACAACACAACAGTAACTACCAGCCTTCCCTAGGGGCGCACTCGCAGACAAGAGATGTTTCGTGCGCGGCCTAACCGGCACCTGAAGGGAAGCGGCGGGAACGTATACGGAAATTTCCACCACCTGGGGTGTTTAACGTGCACCTAAATCTAAACGGGCCTCGAGCATTTTAGCCTTCACCTAAAATGCGGCTGCCCCATTTGTTGCGCATTTGTTGCTTCAGAATGCGGCCGCCACATTCTCGCCCAAAACCTTACAGAGTGTCAAAGCCTGGATAAGCACCGTGACAGTTTTTTCCATATGCAGACATGATTCGCCGTAAATTACCAACCCAAACGGAAGCGCCCAGGCATGAAATTGTGATAGTAGCACCGGTTTCTTGAATTATGTCAGCGCGAAGCGACGAGAACAAAGGGTGGGTACAAGGGGGGGGGGGGGGTGTTGTGCAAGAAATTTCGGGGGGGAGGGGGCTACGCCCCTGTTAGACAGTTTTAGTGTAACGTAACCGTAATCGCGGGGTTAAGGGAAATAGCGTTGCCGTTCCGCAAACGAAGTACCGTTCGTTGTACCGTTATAGTTCTACCATTATATAGCAACTATAGCTGCCAAACAAGACGAGAAAGCGGCTTTATTGATTCAAAGTCAGGTAGTTTACTTTCATGCAAAAAATTTGGCATATAGCGAGGCTATCCTAAGGGAGTGTGTTCTCTGGAAGGCTACAGTCACGTCCGGTCGAGGGCTCTCTTCAAGCTTCCCTGTCGTACCACGTTACAAAAGTACGTGGGTAAATCAACAGTCGAGGTTGGGATAACCCCGTTGATCAAAGAGCGCCTGCGTTTCGCGACAGAAGGCTCGGCTGTGGAGCAGTAGCGAATGTGCTCCCTTATTATTGACGAAATGTAAATACAACAAAAAGTTACACATGATCGTCAAGTGGACAAAAGTTTTGACCTTGTCGAAATGGGACCCGGCTCAGAGCAAGACGCAATGGCAGCACTTTGCAAAACGCCTTCTGTGCTTTACCCTCAGAGGACTATCAACCCTTTATGTAATACCTGTTGGTTATGAGCTCGAAATTGCTCCAATTGGCTTTTTGGCTGTCTACCTGGCGCGTGAATGTGATGAAAAGGTATGAACTCGAATCTTTTAAAGGCTACGCGATCTGAAAGAATTGGTTCGTTAACCACGTGAGCTGCAATTGGCATCATTAGTCAGAGCCATTTGTTAAGCAAAACAGAAACAATTTTTGTCCTAGCGAAAAAACACACTTTCATAGCTAATTGCTCAATTTTACGAAAGTAGTGCCGATCAATCCAATAAACTGCTGCAAGTGTCAAACCAGACGATGGATTAACGAAAAACAGCGAGCATCTAAAATACCCGACACCAGAACTCGTCGGCATGTGCCAGCTCACGTGGAACTTTGTCAACAGAGTAATGAAATCAGTGGAGGTGAGAAGGAGCGGAAAGCTATGCAAGTTGCTCCTCTCAGCTCTGCTGCCGCACTACACCCGATGTCCCGCCTTGATGTGCGAAGCGAACGATCCGGAGCATTCCAAAGAAAATTCTGAAATATTTTGATGAAGTTATTTCTACCTTTGCTCTGCAATTGGACTGGAATCGTCAATGCAACGGTTGAACGTTGTGACGTGCCGTTGTGGTCGTCGGTTTCTATGGGTTCCGGGGCGGCATCAGACGCATCCAGACACAGTGGAGACCAGGAAGGGACTGCCTGACCCTTCTTCTTTATTGCTCGAGCCCCTCTCGCGAGCGCGAGCTCGGCGCCAAGGCGCAAGACACGTGCGCACCAAGCGTCGTCTGCTTTCGCTCGTGACATGGCCGGGTTTTTAACGTCAAATGTGACGTGCCGTTGTGGTCGTCGGTTTCTATGGGTTCCGGGGCGGCATCAGACGCATCCAGACACAGTGGAGACCAGGAAGGGACTGCCTGACCCTTCTTCTTTATTGCTCGAGCCCCTCTCGCGAGCGCGAGCTCGGCGCCAAGGCGCAAGACACGTGCGCACCAAGCGTCGTCTGCTTTCGCTCGTGACATGGCCGGGTTTTGAAACAAGTCGTCCCGACTGTTTACAACACTAAAAACAGAACACATAACATTCGCAATGGTACAACAGGAATTATCTAAAACATAAGCAAACTTAAAGAGCAATCATACAACAGTAACTATTTACAAGGGCAAGCTTTGTCGTCCCATTTTTACACACATAAATAAATGTAATCACTCGAACTATACTACACCACACACTTCACTGCATCCATACGGCGTCAGACACATGTACGGCTTAGTCCGTTGCACGAGGTTGTTCCATCTCTGCAATTGGGCTCAGGTAGGGCTTCAATTTCTCCACATGCACAATGTCCGTTCCCATGTTATCGGCAAGTTCGATCTCGTAGTTCACGGGAGACAGTCTGTTCACTACCTTGTGAGGGCCGTTGTACCATGTGGTCGATTTAACACCGGAGGGTGGAGCCTTAAGAAGCACTAGTTGTCCTCTTTCGAACACAACGTCCTTGTGGTGCTTGTTGAAGTAGTCCTTCTGTTTTTCTTGTGCCAGTCTGATGTACGCGGCCGCAAGTTCTCTAGCTTTCTTCAGTCTTTCGCTCACTACCGCGCCATAACTGGAATCTTCTTTCAGTTCTTCAAGTTCTAGGCGGCTGTAAACAACGTCTAGTGGAAGCACTGGATCCCTACCATAAACTAAGAAGAATGGAGTTTGGCGAACCGTGTCCTGGTACCCGGTGTTGTAGCAAAATACAACATATGGGAGTACATCAGCCCACTTCTCTCCCCCGGCGGTAGTCATGGCAATCATCTGCTTGATAGTCTTGTTAGCCCTTTCGCACAAGCCATTTGCTGCAGGATGATATGCGGTAGTGGCAGCATGTGTGATGCCACGATGTTTGAGGTAAGCTTCAGTAGATCGTGCCATCATTTGAGTACCGCGGTCTGTAATAATCGTGGCTGGGCATCCATGCTTCAAGACAATTCTGCGCTCAATGAACTTTTGAACTGTCGTGGCTTCTATATTCCTCAAGGGTTTTGCCTCAACAAACTTGGTGAGGTAGTCAATGGCTACGATGATATATTTATATCCTCGAGAGTTCTTGAATGGTCCTACGATGTCCATCCCAACTGTATGAAAAGGGCTGTGCACTTCTATCGGTTGTAGTAATCCATAAGGCAGCGATGTCGACATCTTCATCCTCTGACAAAGGTCGCAGTGACTCACATACCGTTTGACATCCGTATAGAGCTTTGGCCAGTAGTACTTGGACCTCAGCGCTTCGAATGTTCTTCTGATGCCCATGTGGCCACCGTACCTTCCTTCATGCATTTCTCGAAGTGCCTCAGCCTGTCGCTGAGAAGGAAGGCAGAGGAGAAATCGACTGCTGACCGGACCTTGATCTCTCCTGTACAGTACCTCATTGTGCATCAAAAATTTCTTTTGGGCCCGTTTCTGTTGCTTCTTTGTGCCCAATGCACCATTAAGCAGATCCAGGACTTTAGCGCAGAATGCGTCCTGACGCTGCTCTTCACCCATGTTGCCACAGTATCGCAGTGGTGGATAGGATACAGCAAGGATTTGGCCTTTCTCTGGAACAATGGGAGGTGTCCTTGAGAGACAATCTGGTGCGCTGTGCAAGATTCCTGATTTGTAGGTGACGTCAAAGTCGAACTCCTGCAAAATCAGCGACCAACGGAGGAGACGTTGGTTACCTTCCTTGTAGCGCAAAATCCAGCAAAGGGCGTGGTGGTCACTGACAACTTGAAATTTGCGGCCTATCAAGTATGGTCGCAACTGTTCTAATGCCCATTTCACAGCGAGGGCTTCCAGTTCCGTCGAAGAATAATTGACCTCTGCGCCTTTAAGTGCCCTGCTCAGGTATAACACTGGGCGATATCGTCGCTCTTCATCTTCTTGCAGCAACAGACCTCCTAAGCCGAGACGAGATGCGTCTGTGTGTACTTGCACCCTAAATTCCGTTCTCTCCGAGAATAGTTTGAGGACAGGCGGCTGACACAAAGCGCACTTTAATGTCTCAAAGGCCACTTGCTGATCCTCTACCCAGGAAAAAGCAGAATTCTTCTTTAGGAGGGATCGTAGAGGTGCAGCGGTAACGCTGTAATTAGGGATAAACTTCCGGAAGTATGACGTAAGCCCCATGAATGACTGGAGTTCCTGTACGGTTCGAGGAGGCCGGAACATCTGAACAGCTGCCAGTTTCGATGGGTCAGGACTTACACCATCTTTTGTGACAACATGCCCAAGGTAATTAATAGCAGTGCAGAAGAAGTAACACTTCTGTGGTTTGAACTTCAAAGCTGCTTTCTGGAACCTTGAAAAGATGTCCCTGAGGTGCGAAACATGGTCTTCAAATGTCTGACTGAAGACTACGCAATCATCCATGTAGACGAGAGCGTTGTCATACCTAATTCCGTCAATGATTGTATCGACGGCTCGTTGACAGGTGAAAGGAGCACCTTTAAGACCAAACGGCATCCGTAGGAATTCGTAGAGACCCCAAGGTGTAACGAAAGCCGTCTTCTGTATGTCATCTGGATGCATGGCTATCTGATAAAAACCAGACACCAAGTCCATGACAGAAAAGTACTTGCTTCCGGTGAGCGCCTGCAGGGCATCTTCAATCCTTGGAAAAGGGTAAACAGTATCTTCAGTCACTGCGTTGAGCCGTCGATAATCGACGCACATGCGTGTTGTCCCGTCTTTCTTCGCTACTAGGACCAGCGGTGAAGCCCAAGGACTTCGAGAAGGCCGGACTATGTTGGCATCGATGAGGTCCTTGATCAGACTCTTGACGAGGTCACGTTGCGCAGGAGACAATCTGCGAGGTCGTTGGGAGATAGGCTTTGCATCCCCAGTTGGAATACAATGTTGCTCAACTTTGCATGAGCCTACATCCGTACTTGATTGTGCGAAGCAAGCAGCATGCTGCGCCAACAACTCCTTCACGACCTGCAGCTCACTTGAGGATAACGTTGTGCCAACGTTAAAGTTTACGTCACCAATTTGGATTGAGCAATGCTGCGGGTCAACAACTGCATAGGCTGGTGGTTCATCAAGATCCTCAGGAGAAGGCAGGCATGAAACTTGGAGAATCTGTTGACAGTCTTCCACAGAGAGTTCAATGTCCTCTATTCCCCCTGCTTCTTCTACGACTCCAACTGTCATCTGAGATGGAAGCACGATGGCTTGGGGTGAACAGTTCGTAAGCAAAACCTTGACTATCTTTTCGGATGCATCTGCAACCATGGGCTCCACAATGACCGAATAGCGGTCGTACAAGAGCTTTGTCCCTGTGATGACCATCACACAATCTTTATCTCTAGACATGCGATGCCAGTCCACTGGAACTAACTTCCGCGATAAAGCAGGTAGTGTTTGCTCCCTAATGAGGTGGATCTTTTGTAACATCTGAGGAACAGACAAAGCAAAGCTTTGTGAACCCCAGTCGATGATGGCTCTTGAGGCCCGTAGGAAGTCGTCGCCTAGAAGCACTCCGTCATGAGGTAGCCGCTTAACCACGACAAATTCATGCTGCAATGTTTGGCCGTCGACTGTTACAACAGCTTTGACTTGACCCAAGTTTTCTAAGTGATGGCCGCTTGCTCCTACCAAACGCAGGGACGAAGGCTCAATAATTAGCTTGAGTCTCTCAACCAGTGGTGCTGTAATCAGACTTTTCACAGCACCGGAGTCCAAGATGCCTTTAAACGTTTGTCCGTTGATGATGACAGGAACGGAAAAAATACCCGCTTCTGTAGAACAAGACACCTGCTCAATCACTGATGACTGCTCGCGGGCATTGGCGTCACCAGTTGATCGTTTCCCTGCTCTTTTGGGCTGGTGGACTCAAATTCCTCCTGCCACTTCAAAAATTCTGCAGTTAGTGGCAGACGACACTGTGTGACAAAATGTCCGCTTCTAGAGCAGTTCAAGCATAGTTTACGAATCCTGGAGGTGTTCCCTTGAGATCTGTTAAAAACACGTGGTGAATAATAAGTCTGATTCCTCGGAGGCGGCTTCACTTCATGTTCCCTTTGAGGTAGGTTTTTCTGGGGTAGCTGATTTTCTGAGGAACCGCTAGACTCCATGCTCTCTTGCGCTGACGATTCCGCATAGACTTCCGAGACGAACGCTTTACCAAAACGGGGCGTTCCGTGGTCTGCGATGTGGGAGGTTCAACCGCAACCAGAACTTTAACGTTTTCCTCGGTATTGCTGATCTGGTCAAAGCGCAGAAAAGAGTCTATCATGTCATTTAGTTTCTCAAAATTCTTGTCAAAGAAGTGTTTCTTGGCCTTGTCTGAAAGCGTAGCCATGATGACCTGACACTTCTCCTTTTGCAATACCGGATAATTGCATTGTTCCATGAGGTCCAACTTGCGGTAAGCAAAGTCTGTACACGACTCTCCAGCTCTTTGTGTAGCTCCGAACATTCGCTGCTTAGAGGTTACATCACAGTCAATGTTGTAACGGCGACGGAACGCTGCCTTCACATCAGCCCAAGTAGCGATATTGACCATCTTTGCGTGGTGGCGCATCCATGTGAAATCCTTAGCTGGGAGCCTAGAGATAATGAAGGGTATCGCGACCTCTTCATGAACGCTGAAGGTTCTGAACCAAAAATCAACTTGATGAAACCAAGCGGTGACATCTTTCCCAAGATGCGGTAAGGAGCTAGCTGCGAAACTTGAAAGTCGGTCGCGAGCGTCTTCACCCGAGCTGTTAGAGATGCATAAAGTAGCTTCGTCTTTAGCTTTGCCGCGTTGGTTTCCCGAGCCGCGTTGAAGATTTATCGACGCAGCGCTCGTCTCCGTACTTTGGCAGGATTCGGCGTCCGAGTCCTCACCCGTTTTCGACTCCAAGCGCTCGATGCGTTCCACAATTGGAGCGAGTAAGTTGCAAAAGAAGTCGTGACTTGCCTGCAACTGCGTGTCAAGAGGTGGCTTTGGTGCGTCGACTTCTTTGACGGAGTCGTGTCCATTCGAAAACATTATTTTCAGTCCTTCCAATTCCCGCCGGAGCTGATCCACTTCGGTTTTTAGGGCACCTGCTTCGGACACGGCTGTCCTGTAGGCTTCCACCCGGGCGGCGTCATCCAACTGTTCGAACACATCGATGGAACACTGGGCGGTCGCCATGTTAGGTTTACGGAGCCGACGCTGTCCTGAAGGCAGTGGTTCGACCAAAGGAACGCGCAGCGAGCGACGACCGCACATCAAAAGGGAATAAACGTCTTCATAGCTCACCCCGAGCCGTTGGGCGCCAAATGTGACGTGCCGTTGTGGTCGTCGGTTTCTATGGGTTCCGGGGCGGCATCAGACGCATCCAGACACAGTGGAGACCAGGAAGGGACTGCCTGACCCTTCTTCTTTATTGCTCGAGCCCCTCTCGCGAGCGCGAGCTCGGCGCCAAGGCGCAAGACACGTGCGCACCAAGCGTCGTCTGCTTTCGCTCGTGACATTTAAATCTGTACATTTAACGTACATTTGGCGTACATTTTAAATCTGTTGTAAAAACCACTAGAAAGAAAAGTCTTTAGTCTGTGACGCGAGTCAATGGGCTTGATGTAAAGACGTGTGCAGCGCAAAAGACAAGGAAGAAACACGGGCAGGGAAGAGCGAAAACTTGCTATTCAATAAATTCACTTCGTGTCCTTTGTCCGTATTTCATACACACTGTAGGAATTGTGTGTGGAATGAAAGTTATGTTGCGGAAATTTTCTTTTAGGTGACGCGAATTCACTTCTGCGAGATGGTCGCACACACATCAGAAGCATTAGTTTGTGGCCGTGGTGCGGGTTATTTCATCATATCTACCATCAGCGGGTTTAGAGACAGCTGCAGAAAGAATAAGTTTTCGCTCATATTTGATGTTATGTAAGCAGCAGGCAACTGTTTCTCCGAAGTGATTTTTTATCTGATTGTAATTATTAAACATGAATGGTCAAACATATTAAGACACAAATAGAGAATTTTGATCTGTTAGGCAAGGTGGAACACCTCTGGAACCGCTAGCTGAGATTCTATTGGATACCGGGAAAACATGCCCGTGATTAGTTCTTTGAACAGAGATCGGTGCGCGATGTCGCATCTCGGGCATACAGGGCAAGCCCAAAAATTCCCAAACAGCTGCCGCTGTCATTAAGCAAGAGTCGTAATGAACCATTGTGTACTTTAGGTGGCTTTTAAAAGAATATTTTGCGCGCGGCGCAACGACGCACGCGCTCTCGCAACTTCTGTCCCCCTGGGTGGCGCCGCGGCGGTGGCACGGAAAACTAAGCCTTCTCACGCCGTTTTCAGAGCGCGCGGCAGGACGCTCTCGGAGAAATCGAGTGCGGCCTGCCGCGGCGGAGAAATTCGATCCGGATCGGGCTTGATCGCGATCAAAAGTGCGTCGTGTGACACCCGTATAAAACTCTCTAGTGACATCTTCGTGTATCGTGGATATTCTTCCGTTTATAGCGGAGCTGTGATACGCTAGTTTCCAGCCGATAGCTGCGTGCGTAGATCGAGCGCGTAGACCAAAAATGCCGACACAGCAATGCCACGGCCGCTGGCAATGCGTAGCCACGCGTCTGTCCATGACGGAGTGTGATATCCGTGCATCCACGAGTGTGTCATATATATGCCTCCCCTGTAGACAGATGTGAGAACGGTATGGCAAGCGGCTCCGCCACCAGTCGAGGACGCAAAGCTTGACGGGCTTGACGTCGTCGCAAACGTTGCGTTTTGAGCAACTGAATGAGGCGTGCTGAATTTTATCTGGATATTTAGACAGGTTGCAATAAAAGGAACGAGGGGAAGACAGATCCTCTCTATAACTTTACATCTAGGTGACCAAACTGCCCAAGTAAACGGTGTAATTTTCGTTCGACGACTCGTCCAGAACCGGAGCGAGGTGGAGGGCGCTGAGGAGTGTGGAGACCATCTTAGGCGGTCGTCACCTACGACAAGTACTGAAAGCGCCGAGAATACCGCGGTCAGGACGGCGGTGTCTCCAGGGTGACGCGCGGGCATTGCACAGCGCTCGTGCCGATCTCTGCCACTACTCCGGGTAGATGGGGCGCATAATTTTTGGTAGTGGGGGACTGCGTTCGCGCTCTCCCCTGCATAACTGAATCGAAAGAAAGGTGATTGTATACGCAACTTAAAGCGCAAGCTTAACTATATTTAGCCCGACCCTCATGGAGCGTACTTCCCCGACGATGTTCGCGCGTCAAAAAAAAAATGTCACAGTTTCGCCCTAAGGGCGAAGCAATGAATGCGATAGCAACACAGCAATTTCATACGAAGTAAGGTGAGCGGCTTTGGTAGCAATATGAATTGTAGTAAGCATGAGCTGATTAAGTAAGCAGGTGTGCTGCGGCGTAAGTAGATCGACATGAAGAGAGACTCGATGACCACGAGAAGGCGCGTGTGAAACGGTGGTGTTGATGAGAAGCGCTTCTCGTGGGCAGCGCGTGCGAAGGGACACACCTTTAGCGCTGCACTGCCGATCCGGGCAGCATTGCATGTGTAGCGTGCGTTGGAAAATGTCGCCCGACTATTACTAACTGAATGAACAAGCGTGGTGTGAGCGCGCACAAACATAAATAGATCACACTGAATGACTGCAGACAACGACTGTCAAAACGCTGGCAGCAAGCGCATATACGCCGCAGCGGGCGAAGGTACGTGCGGTCTATCGCTTCAACAGAAACTGAGCGGCGAATGCACAGCGCATACAAAGGACAGAGCCGTGTGGAGATAAGAGACGGTGCGAGCGAACGACGAGCGCGGTTGTTGGCAGAGTAGAAGTGCGCCCCCCCCCCCCCCCCCGCTCCCTCCGGCGCTCGCTTCCCGCTTCCTTGCTTGCGCGTGGAAGATTGGGTGCGTGCGCTCTCCGTGACAGCATGCGTCCCCGCACGCTTCCGCTCGGGCATACGGCGCGCGGCGAAGATTTTATCTATACGGAACCTCACGGCGACGACGACGGCGACGGCAGAAATCCGGTGGAAGTGTCCATATAATTGCTATCGCAATAACACGCAGATGCACGGCGCTATAAAATCCGTCACCGGCAAGTGCGCTACAGTCCCGGAGACCAAGTGTGGGTGTGGACCCCTGTTCGCCGCCGTGGCCTTGGTGAAAAGTTTATTAGCCGTTATTTGGCCCATACAAAGTGCTGCGCCGCATTAGTGACGTGAACTATGAAGTCGTTCCGGACGGTGCGGCGCCAATACGGCGTCGACAACAACCTCGCCCTGACATAGTTCACGGTGTGCGCATGAAACCATGTGTTGCGCGTTCGTGATGATTATTTTTTAAATTCATCTTTCTACTTACGCTACTGTTTGCAACCTCTCTGTTTCTTGAGACTGTGCCCGTCGCGCTTCCCTGCTGCTGTGCTTCTGTTTTTCCTGTACCTGCGATTGTGTCCTTTGCACGAGCACCTGCCTTGACCACGCTTTTTCCCCCTCCTTTTCTTACACCGCTTCTTGAGCATCGAGCCGATGCTCTTACCGGGGAAGGGGGGAAATGCCACCAGCAGTAGTGGGTACAGTGCTAAGAGGCAGGCACGGACAAGAAGAAAGAAGTGCGCGTGCTTCTCCGCCTGCTCGATAGCCAGCTCCTTGCATAATTTCAACCCATCTGTTTAACCGCCGGCTTCTTGGCCAATCCCCCGTGGTGGGTATGCGCCATTGCATAGCATGCAAGCAAGCAAGCAAGGCAGCTCCCAGCGCCGTGCTTTGCAGGAGCTGCTGCCCTCAATAAACGTCGCGTCGCTGCTGTTGTTGTTGTCCTGAGTGGGTTGTGGCGCATACCCACAGTGGGGGATTGGCCATGAATCGGGTGGTTATGTTCGGTGCATAAAAACAAGGTTATTAACGAATAGAATACTGGAGTTTAGACAGGAAAATTTTGTGAGAGGAAAAGAAAAAAAACACTAATTAATAATAGGTTAAAAAAGAAATATATGAATAAAAGAAAACTATGGTGGCAAAGGTGACAATAAGTTTATCATGGTAATCGATTTGATTCAATGAGATAATTTTGGATTGCCAAGCAAGCATTTCTGTGGCTGAACCCAATAATGGAGGCTCCAAAAGATAGAATTACAGGTTCCGATAAATCTAGGCCAATATTGCGAAGCTGAATTTCCAGTAGTCTTTTCCTTATTGCAGAAAAACGCCTACAAGACAACAAGAAATGGTCTATTGTCTCCGCTTCGCCACAGAATGAGCATAATGGTGAGGGGACCAGACCAGACCTGTGTAAGTAAAAGTTTAACGTAGGGATACGGCAGCGCAGCCTCGTGATGGCCACTTCAATTTTCCAGCTTTGGCAAAAGTCTCTGTGCCAAGGGTATAGGAGATGTCTGTATTCCAAAGAATTAGTTAGAGCAGAGCCTGACACTGCCTGCATAATGACACTCCTGCGAAATCTAGCAGCAGTGACATGAGCAGTCAAAGGACAATACGGAAAAATCGGTCCGGTTATCGATGCCTTGGCTAGTGAATCTGCTATTTCATTTATAAAATGTCCTTTATGGCCAGGCACCCAAATTAAACGCAAACGTTTCAAATAAACAGGTATCAATGAATTAAACGTCCTCAATACGCGAGAGTCACAAGAAGCCGTGAGGGATGAGCAGTGACTATCACGGCAGACGTAATTGATGGGTCTAATTTGCGTAGAGCCAGCACCACCGCCATAAATTCAGCTAAAAATATGGGTATAAAATCTGGCAACCGAAGAGAAAATGTCCAATCGAGAATAGGGGAAAATATACCAACACCTGATTTTTCCTCACATTGTGAGGCATCTGTCGCAATAACGATGTTTGTTTGCAGGCTCTGCAGATGATCTTGTAATATGCCATCTAGAATACTATGTGGAAGTAATTTTGAATTATTAGGAAATATGTCATCGAATTGAATATCAGTGGTAAGAGATCTGTCGGGAATCGGAAGTACATCACAGACGCGCACATCCAAAGGGTCAAGTAAATGTTGCGTGAATGTAATTTGGGGAGTATGTGAACGCGGCCAGTTTACACGAAAAAACCAATCAGGGTGGGAAATGAATATTGTTTGAGAGCGTCGCACCGGTGATTCGTAAATTCTCAAAAACGTCTGTTCTGTCAAAAGATGGAACCTACACGAAAGAGGAGGAACACGGGATTCTAGATAAAGAACATAATTTGCAACAAATTTAGGAAGCCCTAGGCACAAACGTAGTGCTTCCCTTTCTAAGAGGATCAAAGGGCGGGAAGTGTAAGCGGGAGCTCCAGAGAAGAGTGCGCAACCAAATTCTAATACAGGGCGAACGTACATGCGATATATTATTAGAAGTGTATCTCTTCTCAATCCTATTCGACGATTGCTCAGCCTGCGCAAAATGCCAATTGCACGGGTACCTTTTCCAGTCACATGATCTATATGTGGCCGCCAGTTGAGAGAGGAGTTATAAATTATTCCAAGGTACTTAACCGATTCTACCTGTGGTATGTCTTGTAGGTGGTAAGAGAGAGAGATATGCACTGGGCCATTTATCGGGAAAACGAGAATGGCACATTTGCTGGTATTGAGTAAAAACTGGTTAACATCTAACCAGCTCTCCAGGGCACAAAGGTAAGTTTGCAGTCGTTGATAGAACGTATGAATGTCATTTGCAAATGCGAAAAACGCAATATCATCTGCATAAACATAAGTTGTGACTTCTTCATGATGGGGAATTGAGCTCATGAGAATATTAAAAAGCGCCGGGGAAAGGACTGAACCTTGCGGTACTCCTCTCGTTTGTTTGCACCTAGAAGACGAAAAGCCGCTTTTGTAGCAGTAGAATTCTCTCTCACTTAAAAATGAATGAATCCACGCTATTATATAAGCAGGAACACCACAAGATGTTAGTCGATTTATCAAAACTGTGTGTTCCACGGTATCGTATGCTTTAGCGATATCAAGCGTCACTAAGGCAGCATATTGCTTATGACGTCGAGCAAGTTGTATCCGGCTTTCTAAGTCGACATGGGCATGCCAGATAGAGCAGCCAGCCCTGAAACCAATCTGACATGGACTAAGAATTGAATTATCGTTTACAAATTTGATGATACGAAGGTGAATAAGCCTCTCAATTAATTTTACTACATTCGACGTAAGCGCTATAGGC
Organism: Dermacentor silvarum; assembly: GCF_013339745.2. Taxonomy (NCBI): domain Eukaryota; kingdom Metazoa; phylum Arthropoda; class Arachnida; order Ixodida; family Ixodidae; genus Dermacentor; species Dermacentor silvarum. The sequence continues at coordinate 26,807,938 of NC_051158.1, read as the reverse complement.
CTGATGTTCTCCAATGTGTACCCTCCCCCTTGTTTCTTAAGTATCATTATTACTTTGGCAAGCTTGCACTGCAAAGGAATCCAAGCATTTTTAATTGAATAATTTACCACGTCTAAAAGAATGTTCGGCGATTCCTTTAACAATATTTTTAGCATTGCATTTGTGATTCCGTCAGGGCCAGGTGCTGTATTTGGCAAGCATGCTGCAGTCTGATTGAGCTCAGATAATGAAATTGAAGTGAAGCCATCCGAAGAGTCTAAAGCACAATGAATAGTTGGAAGCCGGGCTGCAAATCGATTTTCTAAACATTTGGCAATCGCTTCTAAAGAAGAGCTCATTTCTTGCGGGGTCAAAACGATGGAGCCTAATGTTAACGGCGTTGGTAGCCCCTTTCTAGCGCGAAGAAATGCGAACAGAGCTCGCTTGTTTTTTTATTTTGATAGATAATCGTAATGCCTAATATTATATTCATCTTTGGCTCGGTTAACAGTACGTTTAAATACACCAGCGTGAAACTGATAATTTTTCCAATTTGTCGGGCGTTGATTATGGAGAAGTGTTTTCCAGGCTGCTTTCCTTTTCTGTAATCAAGCGTACACTCATCATTCCACCAACGACAAGTGCTGCGTTTAGCCGAAGGGATGACAAATTGAGCTTGCTTCAGGGAACCCTCAAGAACCGAACAAATCTTTGAAGCGATTTCCTCGTCATTGGCAAGTTTCGAAACGGATGCAAGTAAGACAGTCTTAAATTTATTGTGGTTGACAAATGTGCACACCTGGTATTCTAAAGATGTTATTGGACACATGATTCCAAATGACACAGGAAGATGATCACTGTTGGTTGCTGAGTCAACCGTTAACCACGAAGAAACATTGAGGCCAGCACTACAAAATGTTAAGTCTAACACTGACCGAAAGTGGCCTCTAACAAATGTCACATGTCCTGTGTTCTGACATGAAAGGTTACTATCAATAGCCCATTCCCATAGTCGCTTACCACACAAATCTGTTTTTAGACCCCAGGACACGTGATGCGAATTAAAATCTCCTGCGAACAAAATTTCTTTTCTACAAGCAGCTACAGCCCTATCAAGTTGACGCGTACTTTGCACACCGGTGGGGAAATAGGTATTAATAATTGAAAATGGTTGATATCCTGGGCGACATAAGTCTATCGCCAAAATTTCGCAGTCGGAGTCCATGAATTTAAAAGAAAGGTTTGCCTTATGACAAATTTTATTTGAAACAAGTATCAAGTCCTCCGCCTCGCGGGTTACGATCTAATCGGAACGAACGAAAACCTTTCAAATGAAAATTTTTCTCTGGTGATAGCCAAGTTTCCTGAGGAAGTATAACATCTGGATTAAGCTGATGAGACAGGTAAAACAAATCTGTTAACTGCAGGCAAGATGGCAGAACAACAACACGAGCGCTGCCCAGATCGTTGTCTTCACCGTCTTTTTGGCGCATTCTTCCATGCTCGGCATAGCGCGTAACATAGAACCCCCGCCGTCGAGAGCGCAGTCTCGGCGCTTAAGGAGCAGGGCGTGGGATCTTCCGGCTTATTTGTTGTTATTTTTTTAATAGAACGCGTTATACTGCGCACCGACAGCCCGTAGGTTTGTATGTGCTTTTACAGATTCTGATTGCAAGTTGCCAGCGAGCCTTGATATACTGCGCCTTCCAAGACATCATACGCGTTATCTAGTGATTAAGTGTCCTTACAGAAGAGGCATGGGTGGCAATTCTGTATATTATAAGGACAGTTAACCACCGCCCTTAAACATATTTGAAAGGCTACTTAAGACCAGTGCGAATTCAGTTTAGACTGGTACTTTAGTACGTTGTATTAATGCGAAAGGATTGTATGGCCATGAAGCGTAAAATCCGGGTGGCGTCCGGCGTTAACATCCGATGGCAAGAAAGCCTACGTGACCAAGTGATGACGTCACGTTCCCGGCGAGGGTCCTGCTGCGGCTCGCACAGCCACATCCCACAGTGAACAGCCGCCATGTTGGACGGACGCCGTAAAATTAACTGCCCAATTCGAAACCTGAGTTGACGCACGTGAGAAACCGACCTGTCCCAGTCCCAAAATTGACTTGGTCAATTAACCCTCAATATTTACATTGCACATTTCAAAACTTGGGTTGACGCACGCTCAAAACCGACCTGGCCCACTCCCAAAACTGAGTAGGCCCTCCCCCGAAATTTGGGTGACCCACTCTCAAAATTCACTTTGCCCAATTCAAGCACACGACCAGGTGAAACGTATCGCGTACAAGAGTCAGAATGCTTTCGCATTCAATGCACTTAAGCAGACTTAAGTGCCTCTAACTTTTTTTTTTGTTTGCTGCGCATCTGTGTATACAAACGGCCTCGTCTATAACATTTTATTGCAATTATAACATGTGATTGCAAAGTGGTATCGGGAGTTTTTCGTGTTGCTGTACAAATTCCACAGACACTTTTCATCCAATTATAAGATTTGAGAGGTTGATTATTTACATATGACTAATCAAGTAATTCGCGCAATGCAAAAAATAATCTGATCAACGATCTCCGAGCGACGGCAAACAACATTACCTGGGTTCTGTCCAGCTACGCTTATTTGCATGTTTTTTTAAGGTTTGGTGCAAGGTACGTGGGGCACCCTGTATAACTCGACTGACCTGCAAACTTTTCAACATGAAACTCTCACTAACTGATAATTTCGCCAAGGAATTATTTGACTTACAAACGTAGCACTAAAGACTGTATTTATTCATTCCTAGTCCATTACAGGCTCCTAAGTGGATGGAGCATAGTGTAAGGGGGTAACGTGATTAAGTACGGCACATAGGTCGACAAATACACTAAATATACCATATAAAGTACGTAATCACATACGCGAAAATGCATTCGAAACGCAGGATTATTTTATTTTTATTTTAGTAGATTACGCAGAGAATCCAACGGCTCGATTGAAAAGCGTAGGTATAGAAAAGAACTCGAGTCACGTAAGGCTCATAGCAGTTCGCGACTCGTGCTTTCCGCAATGGCAGCCAGCTGCGGCGACATGCGAGGGCTGTCTCCGGGGCAGAGGCCCGCGAAGTCGTCCAGGAAGGCATCGAACACCGCGACGGGGGCGTCGCCCATGTCGTCGTCGTACGCCCGGTGCATCCGTTCCTGCAGCTGCTTCGGTCCCGCGTACGCAGCCACCTGCCGTGTACGGTTATTACCAGTGATTGGCGGTATATCAACCGACGTGTCAGTTGAAAAGTCAAAGGATCTTATTCGATGCGCCCCGCGCTAAGTAAACTAAGTTCCCTGTGGTTAAGTGCCACTTTTTGAGCTCGTGCCGAACCTGCAGACTGGCACCTGCTGCACCAGCTCAGCCCTCTATACGTCTACCCCAAGTGCAAGAACTGCTGTGGATTTCTTCTGGCACGACGTCTGCATCAGGTGAAACCAAACGGCGACGTACGGATGACGCCACGTTGCAATTGTGAAATAACTGTAGTGAGCTGGAGCACGTACCTCCTAAGCTGATTCATGAAGTGGAGGCCATTCGAGCGAACCAAAGCAATTCACCCGTAGAAATTTATTCAGCTGTCTATTTACCCGTCAGACCATAACCTCCTGCACTGCTTACAATAACTACCAGCTCGCCAACAAAAGCGTGGCTGCCACTGGTGCAGTAAAGCCGCGCCACCGTCCTGCACAAATTGATCCTCGGCATTGGGAGAGCAGGGACAGCTTTTGTGGAGCCCTACTCCCGCTCCCCCGCTTGGAACTGCAGCAACCAGCCACGAGCAGTAGCCAGATTTGGACGAAGGTTGTGGTCATACTGACGCTGCAGCATAAACTGTGACTAAATATGAAAATATAAAACATGATAGATAAGCCCGGAACTATATCCTGATGCGCAAAGATATTGCCTGTGTACACCTCGTACCTCGGCAGTGCTGCAAGTCACTTGTAATATAGGGAATAGCAATCGGCCTATATATTCTAGCTTTTCCGCCGTCGACTTTTAGCCCTGTCCTGTACGTCTGACGCCGCTACGGCTGATAGTTGGAAGAGGACGTAGTCTCTTTCAAGAAGTCTTCAAGACACGCAGAGCGCAGCTTGGCGGTGCTGTGCGTTCGAGTCTCTTGGTGGCATGCCAGGCGCGTCCTATAAACGCGACGTCAAGATGGCGTACCCGTAAAGTTTCCCCACAATTATGCCTTGATGGATATTTGGCGTTGCCATCTATGAGATTTTCTAAAAGAGCTCTGTAATGCCATAGGAAATATTGCTCTACCTTCCCGGCATTCCCACGCATGCAGCAAGACGTGTGCACCCCGTTATTCCCCCTGACAAGCTTCAAAAACTCCTTTGGGAAAACATAGCCCCCGAGATTGTCGGCGCGCGGCGTCGCACCTCTCCAGATCTCCCAAGCCACGGTGATCGACGATCGAGCCCGCAGTCGTAACCCCCTTAGTCCAAAGGGGGAGCTACTTACGTAGTACAGTATGGTGGCGTCTAGCGACTTCTCGATCTGCATGATCGCTATGACGCACTCTTTGTCGGTGGGGTTCACAATCACCGGCTTGACGTTGCACACGCTCTCGAAGCTCGTCTTGTTCGGTCGCAGAACGAGGCCGGAAGTGGGAGTAGGGGCCGATTGCGCCGCCGCCCCGAGCGCCACCGTTCTCGTGACGAAGGTGTCGCCCCCTGCCTGCGTGGATTTCGCCGAGGACCGCACTACAATGGCAGTCGGGGTGCTATTTCTAGCGTGAATTCATTACCGGAACTCTCAGTTAAACATGGTGGACTTTTTAAAAGGGCAGTGCAAAACTATTTGGATCATGGCCGAAGAACGTACGTTCGCGATCTGAATACATGCAATGCTGCCCGCGAATACACGCAAAACGCCTCGAGAGGACAGTCGCACGGCAATTTTGCGTACGCTCGGGGGCTTCTTTCGCGCTCGGCAAAACACGTTTATGTAGCACGTATTGAGCAATAGAAAGCTGTATCGGGAGTGTTTCATGTTGCTCTACAATTTACTCCCTGACACTTTTCATCTAATTATAATATTCGAGAAGTTATTAAATTCATTAAAACTGATAGTGTAATTAGGCGCAATACAAAAAAAAATATTCCGAGTATCTCTAAGCGACGACAAACAACATTACCTTGGCCAGCCACGTGGCATTTGCATATTTTTAAATCTTGGTGCGTGGTAGTTGGGACACCCTATACAGTCGACGTCAGGCTAGCGAAGTAAATGTAGCATAGAGTTCCCTACAATAATTAATTATTGTAGGAAACTCTATCGAACGTACAGCGATCCGGCTTGGAAGCTGCACTCGTTCCACGGTCGAGAAGTGACCCGAGGCGGCTCGTGAGAACGTAGCCTCCGAGATCGATCGGCACGCGCTTTCTACAGCGCGCGCCGCCCGATCTCGGAAGCCATGGTAAAAAAAAAAGCACAATGCTTCCACGTGCTCGTTCCTCACCGACATGCTGTAGGCGAACTTCTTGCGGTAGGCCGCGTTGTAAGCGTCGCGTATCTCGCGGAACGACGGAGCAGCGTACAGCCTGGCGCCGCTGCAGTCCACCGACGACCGCGGCCGCAGCTTGTGCGTCGCCACGACCACGTGCTCTACGCTGTCCAGCACGGGCTCGAGGTCGTAGGGGCCGACGTAGCGCGGCAGCGGAGGAACCGTGAGCATCACCTTCACGCGACTGGCGCCGAGGCTCTCGACGAGCACGTGAAATAGCTGCGGCTGCCTGAGCACGTCGCACTCGTCTCCGGGGTGGTTCCAGTCGAGGTTGACGCCCTTCGTCACGGCGCCACGGGAAATCGACGAAGAAAAAAAATACATCACGTAAAGAAACAGATGCCAGTGTTTCTCTGATTCTCGAACTCACTTAGTGCAGTAGCCATGTGAAAACTCGCAATAAGCATTAAGTCAACGCGACCATTCCGTCCTCTCCTCCTCGAAAAGCCTGGTGGGAAGAGTGGGGGGGGGGGGGGGGGGGTTGTGTAAGTGTCCACCCAGTGGACCTGTCCAGTGGGTCTGCTGCTGAAGTTCTGATTGGCTGGGCCTGGGTCCGTGTAAGAAGGAGACAGGCGCCCCCAGTCAATCGTTACTTCAGCAGCAGACGAAATGGACATGTCCACTAGGTGGACATTTACACAACACCCCCGTGGAGACCACAAGGTGACCGTTGCATGAAATGGGAACGTTGGCGCCTTCCACGCGCACATTCTACGTAATAACAACAACCCAAGCTCCAATAAATGATTCATTCCCTTATCTCCACGACTACGAAAACCAGGCGATACTAGTAAAAATCCGAGGACACCTAAGCACTTATGGGTTGTGAATACGAAAGAATTAATGTCCAATTGAATGCAGCTGAGCGGTGCTTCGAGTTATGAACTTGCTACGAGACGGGTGGATGTCTATTTTGCCCTTTCATTACCTTTCCTGCACATTGCGGGCTTCCTCAGAACTGATTTATGCCTCTAAAGTAATATGTTATGGATAACGTATACTATCTGGCATTTTCGTAGAGTCCTTATTTTTTTTCTTCTCGAAAAAGAAAATAACTTTTGAACCATTCGCCTCCTACACGGGACCCCCTAACACACAATACAAACGTGAAGCAATACTGACTTTGCTTACGTCATAATTGGGTCTCTCCGACGAGCTCGTGTCGTTCACGATTCCTTCGACCATGGCCTTTCGCCACGCGGAATTCCGGAGCATGCGCACAAAGTCTGCACTGTCGCTGCGGCGGCCACCGAAAGTGGCGTAGAGGGGACTTGGCCTGCCTCTGTGCCGCAGTCTACCCTCCAGTCTCGAGGCCGATATGTTCTCGAAGAGCTGGGCGTCCAGTGGTCTTCGAAAGCCGCCACCGACGCCATCGACGGCCGGACTGAATCGACTCAAGGACAGGCTGTAGAAGATTACCGCCGAGCACAATGGCGCGGGAATCTGGAGGGGAGTGTAGGGTCTCTTCGGGTGGAAGAACCTGAAATTGTGTCAGGGACACTTTTGAATTAGAGCTGATCCCGCTACCAATGATGCCACCCGCTGGAAGTGTCATGAACATCAGCCCCTGATATATCAATATCTGCAATGCTGTAAGGTAGTTTGTTGTCGAACTCAGGGTATGGAAATCTTGAACATACATAAATGCACGTATAGTGGTCAGCGATTGAAACGCGATACTCGGTCCGCATGGCAGCCTATGCTTCTTGCGCTAGCGCTGAGCGCTGGTTGATCGCTCGGACGCCAATTCATTCACAATGGCCTTCGATTTCATCGTGTATAACGAAATACATCAGCTCGGTGTCCCCATAGCGCCAACCGGAGCGAAAAAAAAATCGCCAGCAGCCATGCGCTGAGAGTGTAACATTTTAATCACGGAGCACTACATACAGTCTACACACGAAACAGAAATAATCCCAGATGTGAGTAAATGACTCGTCGCCTAGCGTATCACCAAATGAGAGTTTAATATACTCCATTCATATGGAGCTTTAGTTAACTCCATCTCTCAAGAGTTATAATGATGTTCCAATAGGAGTAAGTATTACTTCATATCTTAGGAGTTCTTTAGGTGTCCCAATGAGAGTGAATATTACTTCATTCCAGGAAGGGGTCTTTAGGTATTCTAACTGGAGTGAATATCACTTCACTTTATTTTAAGTGTTCATATTGGAGTTGATGATACTTAATTTCTCGAAGGAGTCTTTAACTGTTCAATTTCAAGTGAATATTACTTCCGTACTGACAAGGGTTTAGGGCTTTCATATGACGCAAATAGTACTTCCTTTCCCGAAAGGGTTCCTGAGCTGTTACAAGTGGAGTAAATACTATTCTATTCGTGAGAAGAGTTACTCAATTTCCTGCTACATTATTTGTGCTTTCTTTTTCCTGCAACGAAATGAAGGCACCAGTTTCGTAACCTGGCTTGAAGACACTTACTATTGACCGATGTACTGCATGTGCAATGCTATGCACCTGTAACAACCTTTACCGTAACTTAGTTTGTTTCCCACCTTTCTAGTTATATTTTCTTAGATTTTAAATTTATTTATAATACTGCTCCGGATATTAATATAGAATTGAAGTATAGTAAAAACATTTATATACCCATTTAATTAACCGCACTTTCTCGTCTAAACAACTGTGTTCGAAATTAGACACTTAGGACGGCTTACGTGGGGGAATGCCCAGGCAAGCCTGAAATCTCGACTTCAGCCCACACCAAAATTTGCTACGACTTCTCGCAAATCACTTTGTGATTCCTGCGAAAGACACCGGCGAGCATCGAAATGATAAGAGGGTGTGAGCTCGTAATACCTACTATTGTAAAAAAAGAAGTCTTTTTAGATTGCCGCTATCTAGTTTCGCACAATCACCACCAGAGGGAACTTTGACGCTGGTGGCTCATGGCGTCGACTCCAAGAGCGTCCTCTCGCATACGATGAGTTTCTGACGCAGTTTTGCCAAGTTTAACACAAAACTTGATGAAAATTCTTTGCCCCTTGAAGTCTGCCATAATGGTTGCTAAGAAATGCGAATAATCAGTGAAACATTGCGTTGCAAAACACAACACTTCGCAACAGAATGCTCTTAGATGCAAGTCGTTCAGCACATTGATCCACAAGGCGTACTGCTAGCCATAGCTAGCGGCGGTAGTAGTGTACCACACTCAGTTTTCCCGCGCTTTTCAAGTTCCCGGAACTTTTGGGTAGCACCTCGTATGATCGCCCGTGACCTCCGAGACCAGGCGGTCCGCGCGGAGGTCGTGAATCGCGGACGCCATTGATCGTCGCTACTCACTCCGTGTCGAAGACGCAGAACACGGGCCGAAACTGGGGCCTCAGGTCGGCGTCGCCCTTGTACGGTGCACTGTAGGCTCCTGCGACGGCGGCCAGAGCAGAGGCGTTCTCCAGCTGCCTGGATGCACTGCCGTTGCACGAGATTGGACGTCGGCGTCTTCCACGTACACGTCCTATAAGTAAGATAGAAAATCGCCCCGGTCAGAACCTTAGCGCCGCATACTTAGGCGGTGATGACTGTGATGTCTCGACAGCTGAGCGCGGACGCGTCACAGACCTTTCTTGTACAATTCCAGGGGCAGCTTTCCCGCAGGTTGTCGATATTAACGAAAAAGGCTCGCCGTAACTAAACGAGGCATACCAGGCTGTGTTGACTTGCCTGCCTTCTAACGGCCACCACTCGCCCGTCGGATTCCGTTTCGTTTTGGGAGGAGTGCGAGACAGCGTGCCGCTTGGCACCGCCGGCAGCCGAGGTGATCAGGGGTACGAGAACGAAGGCCAGCGGCAAGAGTATCATGGCGCCCGCGGCCGAGCACAGGATCCAGGGTTGCCAGAGCCGAGTCCTCGTGACTGCCGGTAACGGCGACTCCGCAGGCGGCTCCTGTCAGATGATTCGAGTCCGCGTGTGTTGTGACCGCATGCGTTGTATACAGAGGTCGTGAGCGATCGGGTGACTAACTGTACAACCGGGCACACAATTGCTTAAAGTGTTATGAATCACTGATGCACTTTTAAAGAGACTCGGACACTCCGTAGACTATCCATAGGGTTTAGTAGAGAACTTTGTCCATAGAGTTGTATTTTTGTCTGTATAAAAACTGCAAGGTAACAATAAAAACTGTAGTAGGAAAGTCCGGATGCGCCCTTGGTGGCGTGTAGATATACTGAAGTACATAAGTATTAACAGCCTATAGACATTACTCAACATAAAGTGTAAAGTTGATAGTCCGGGCAAAATCTGTTGACAGTGGTGTAGATCTGTGACAATCTGTGACAGGGTGGTTGTTCTACACGCTTTTTACAGCAGTGTGTAGAACAACCCCTCTGGACTTTCTATAGATAAAGTAGGTATAGTCTTCTAAGGATGGAAGTAGATAGGCAGGGGTATAGTTTTATATTTATAGCCCCGTTGTAGTACAACCACTGAAAACACGTGTGAAGACGTAATATAGCCAGCATTTTCAAGCCTTACAGTTCTCGAGACCGTGTTTCTAATCTTTGTTGTACGCTATATGAAATTCTTGTATGTTCAATTTTTACATACCTGTACATGCGCCACATCCTTCATGGAAAAGCCGGAGCGAGTGCCCGCGGTGAGTGAATAGGCGTGGTTTCTATGCATTTGAACCGCGATAGACCGAACGTATGAGCCCCGGGACAAGTCATCCGGCTCGCGTTCCCGCCCGACCACTTTAAGATTGTAACTTGCGCATTGCTTTTTCACCGTGTTCATACTGTTTTTGTGAACACATTACTGAATTCTGAGCAAGTCCACTGTGTGGTCGTTCTGATTTGTTGCACAACTTGTGGTGTAATCTTCAGGCACGGCTTAGGTATATCGCTTCAACTGTAAGAGGGTTGGTGCCGAGTTCCAACGTATTCATAGAGCATAGAGGACGCCTGTGACCGAAAAGTACGTTCTACATCCGCACCCATGGTCACGATTTGTGCAGTTAACACCTCCAGGACTAGGTTTAATTATTACGTGTACAGAAATGTCCAAGAAAGTTGACGGGCTTGATTAAAATAAATTCTCGTGTTTTGCGCGCCAAAACCACGATCTGATTATCAGGCACGCCGTATATAGCGGGAGACTCCGGGTTAATTTTGATCGCGTAGGATTATTTAACGTGCACACAATGCCATGCATGGTACGCGGGCGTTCTCGCATTTCGCCCCCATCGAAATGCGTCCGCGGCGGCCGGGATTTGATCCCGCGACCTCGTGCTGAGCAGCGTAACGCCAAAGCCTCTAAGCAATCACAGTGGGTTGACGGGCTTCATAGCCGCCGCGGTAGCTCAACTCAATAGTTAGAACATCGCAATCATCATGCGGAGGTTGTGGGCTCGATTCCCAGTGGCGGCGAACTGACTTTTCTTTGGCTTTAACTTCACATTTGCTTAATAAGAACCTGAAGCATATCGTAAAGTTAAGCCTCATGCATGTTCATTTGTGCATGTTCATTAAAAAACAGCACATTAATGTTTTTAGGCTTTCCTTGGCTTCATCATTCATTTGCTTCACATGGTTGTTGCTAAAGCTCGAGCCCTTCTATTATACCGCGTATATCTTCGCTGTATACTAAAGACGTAATTATAAACGTGGTTCGTGCGATGCTAAAGGTATACACGGCTGACGCCCGTTTCAGGAAGCTGCTATCGAATGAGTACGCACGACCCAGCGAAGGAATATCTCACCTGTCTAGGCTCAGCAGTGACAGACCACTCGGACTGAGAATGGGACCTGAACTCTACTGTGGGGACTTCTCTACTCTCAACGATCGGCGGTGGGGCCTGCACGTTGGTGCTATCCTCCGTCGGCATCGACGGGGGAATAACGACCTGCGAGAATAAAAGAAGGAACCGAATGGCAAGATATAATCAAGCAATTAGCATACGAGTTTAAACGGTGAGTTCTCACTCGCCGACCGAGTTTGCATGTGTACAAATCGAGTTGTGCTCGAACGCGCTGTGGCTTTGTTTTTCAACAACGCCATGCAGTTAAAATGTTGGCGGCGTCATCGCCATCATCGTCACTGCAGACATTCGTAGCATGAGAAAGGCTGTGAGTAACTCACGTAGATTTTTAGCTTGTTTTTGCAGACAACGCCAGTAAAGAGAAGTAAGGAACACAATCATGCAGGTGAAGCTCAGACTCCACCTACGTGGTGATGTTCCCAACACTGAGTTCCTAACACGTTTTTTTAAGGCGAAGCTGTTATGAGCTAGGTTCTGCAGGATTGTGTCCGCGTGTAGAAAAAAACTATCATCATCAGCATTGACTCAAGCGTCGTCGTCTTCTTCCGCAGCTGGCTCGTTGGCGTCCCTCGGTTTGCGCTCGTGCCGTTGGATGGCAAGCGCGTGCTCGGCGCGCACTCGGCACGGCAACCAACGACACGTAGAATAACACCAAAACGATGCGTAGAACAATTTCGACTGCATGTGCGTGGTGGTTTGGCCCCGTGTGTGTCGTGGTTTGGCACCATGTGCATGTCGGTTTCCCGCTAGTCTCCCTTACCACAGGTGTCAAAACGGATGATGGATGGCCCATTGTTATAGTAGGACGTTCTGGCGGGCTAGTTGGTTCATAGCTTTTAGACGTTTATAAGCTGCGCAAGAAAACGAAGACACAAGAAAGAAAACACACACGACACCACGAGCGCAGACACCACGATCGCGACACCACTGCGCTCGTGGTGTCGTGTGTGTTTTCTTTCTTGTGTCTTTGTTTTCTTGCGCAGTTTATAAACGCCATTGTTATACCCTTCGCCACCGCCGCGATGCCTCTTTCACAAGTGTCGCGATACTCGGCGGCTGCACATCCCACCAATCGTTGTGCCCCTTTGTCTCGTGACGTAGAGATCGCACTAGCGCTGTTATCAGCAGTTGCCCTTTGGACTCGCTATGTGGTGGTGGTGGTGGTGGAAAACTTTTATTTGGTGGAAAACTTTTATTTCGCTATGTGACGGACGCTCGTTTAGCCACATCTTTCAGGATCACGACCTGACGATGCCGTGCAGTGTGCCGCGGCTATGAACACTGTGGCTCACACGCTACCCTATGACGATGGGGCGGACTTGGTGCAGCAAACACACTACTTGGTCATCGCACCGGGGGAAAATAAGACGCCGGTGTCCTTGCTCTTTAATGAACATGCCGAAGACGCTTAATATGGTCAATAATGATAATTTATTAATTCACTATAGCAATATTCACTATAGCAGACACACCACAGTCATAGCTTCGCTGGCTATGGCTATCTTGACACTAGTGGAAGGGCTCGGAATTTTCTTAACATACGTTCAAATCACGATGTTCCCTAGTTCCTCAACCGGCCTGGATCGCCCACGTAAGGAACTCGTGGTCTAACAACGCCATGAGTTCCTAACAAGCGTAATTTTGACGAAGCCAGCACTTGACAACAAAGTGAATGCAATATAACTGTTGGACTTTTTCATCTTGAACAGGTTACCCGCATCATCATTATCGGGAGGTTCATCCCAATGTTTCCTTGTTATCGACACCGTATATTGGCAATAGCTGCGTTCGATTCGATTTACACTTAAGACTGCAGATACGCGCGATAACAGTGTGTCTGTGGCTGTAAAAGTTACAGAGTCACTTCAATCTCCTTACGTGCATTGAATACGAAAGCATTCTGGACGTGTCGAGACGTACATAGTATTTTGACGTCCATGTCACGTGACATTGCCGCATGGCGTCATCACTTCGTCATGGGACCTTGCAACTTATGGTTCTTTCTTGGTCGCGAGGCTCTGTCACATGATGTGATCACTTGATTATATGCTCGAATTGGGCACAGTCAATTTTGAGGGTGGGCCACCAAAATTTTGAGGATGAGCCAAGTTCATTTCGGGAGAAGGCCAAGTCTGTTTTGAACGTGGGTCAACTCAATTTTCGAATAGGGCCAATACATTTTTTTGGTCTAGGCCACGGCATCCGTCCGACGCCATGGCTGTTCACCGTGGGGATTTCGTAGTTCGAACCGCGGCAGGTCTAGCGCCGGGAACGTGACTTGGTCAGGTAGGTTTTCTTGCCACCGGAAGTTAACGCCTGAGTTTCCACTTCATGGGGCACATAAAGCTTTCGCCTTAATAAAGCATACTCACGCCCACACCGAGATAGCTCGAAGATGGCTCCAGTTCGGTCGCCACTGTTGTGGCAGGCTCGGCCTTTGTCGCAAGTCCCGTGTCAGGTGCCCCGTAGTCGTCTGACGTCAGTAGGGCCGCCTTTTCGCGATTAAAAGACAAAGATTTGCCTCGGGATCAACGGGCCTACTTCTATATTCAAACACGTGTGAAACGCGGAGACGCTCTCGTTACACAATGGCTTCAGCCGATTTGAATTAAATCTGTTGCATCTGAGAGAGCTAGTTAAACACAATTCGTAATACGTAATACATCAACTTTGTACGCTTTAGGTGTCTCAGTAGTTGCTGTTTACAAAAGTTTGATATCATTGGTTATTGTTTAGTTGTAAACTTGATGGCTCTCGTTTTTTTCTCCTTATTTTGAACAATTTTTGGCAAGAAATTGATGGCATAAACCAAAAATCTGCTTCAAACAGCTAATATACTTTAACCATATCTTTTACATGCCAAATATTTCATCAAATTATATACAGTAAATACTGGGCATAATTATTTATCCGTTTCCATGCATTCATGTAGGAGCACCTGAGGTAATGCTTCCTCGTAACTGCTTGAAATTGTTATGAGCCGATAATTTAATGTCATTCTATACATCCGCTATGGGATTTGATTGCGATCGAAGTGCTTCAATTGATCGGGATGCATACGCAGCATCCATAGTAAGCATTCGCAATGTTCGAAGTTAGGAAGGAAGCTAATACGAATGGGGTGAGCTCTGGCCTAACTAACCCGAATGATTTTGATTGCATTACATTTTGGCAGGTACAACTGGGGACGATATGGTGGATTAAGTGGGAGTTGCATTCGAATGCGCTGCGGTTCTCTTTTCAGCAAGAACCGCCACGAAGTTGACACGTTCGATCAAGTTCGCCGCAATCATCTTCACCATTCTCAATGCGATAAATGTTGTGAGTAACGCACGTAGAGTCTTAGCATTTTATCAAAGGCAATACTTTTCCAATGAACATCGCTTGATAGGGACGCACCCAGCTTATTCACTATATGATTTGACGCTCTGAGAGACGTTTGAATTCAACCAGCGGAAAAGAAATCTAAGTACAGTAATCTTTTTTTTTTTTTTTTTTGACCTGCCTTTCGTTTTCGAACACAGCAGAAGCTTGCGCGATATAATGACACAGGTATTGAATATTTACATTTATTCGCATTAAGAAATCTGCTTAAAACTTGTGTATTTCTTGTGCTTCTTAGTTAAAGCCGCCAACGTTATTCTTACATGCGTTCCACGCACACTTACATCAGCTAAAGGGCTTTTCCACTGAGGCGCCGTGGTCTCTCCGGTCTCCGTCTGGTTCTCCCGTTGCAAATCAGATGGTGGTTCCGAATGCGTAGCAACCCCGTCCACCTGACAAAAATAAGAACCACCGCGTTGCGTATCGTCCAAGAATTTTGAGTGATATTTCTATTCTCTACAAGGCTGAGTAACGCATAAATAGGCTGTATTTCTGATGTAGGGGTAGTAGAACGTTAATGTCTATTTTGCATGCATAGTGTAAGAAAGGGGACAAAAGCAAAAAAGAGCGTTTGGCACCTTACAAAGGCTTCTGAATCAGTAGGTCGCAAGATAAACGAATATGTTCTTGCATAAAATGAAGTGTTGCCCATCATGTAGGGCATAAACAAGAGATAACACATAGATATTAGGCACTAACTATAATGTAGCTAATAAGCAGACAGTTATGCAAGTAGTAACAACCAACACAATTCACGTATAAGTATATATAACGAAAATTGACGTGTTGTAAATGGCAACGCCGGGCTATGCTAGGTATAATGCCCATAAGTCCTTTGTTTCTGTGAGAAAATATGTTTACACTAAACAAAAATATTTTGATTGAGGCGGAAGCTCAGTTCCAGATTTGTTCATTTTTCGCATTGTCGGGTATTTGCGTTTATTATTTTTCTATAATTATTGTCGTATGGCAATCGTCGCAAATAATTCTTGCGGTAAAATGATATATCTATACTGACATCGAAAGCTCACCAGCAGTGCGCCAATGGTTCCCTGACCATGGTCTTCTTTGGGAGCTGCTCCTACGGTGTCACTGCTGCCGTCGTCTAGGCCTGTGGTGCTCGTAGCATGAGTTAGGCCTGGCCCTGGTGCCTCGTTAATGACCTCTCGTTGATCGCCAGAAAGAGTCGTCGAATTAGGCTCTGCGGTGATCTGTTCTTGAGGCAACAGTCTTTCCAAGACACGAGACGCCCTCTCCGCAAATCGTCCCCGGCCGACGGTCGTTGAGGTGGACAGCGACGCAACACCTTCGGCGCTGTCTACGACAGCGGGAAAGACAATGGTCGACGGTTCGGCGCTGGACACCCGTTCTATGGAAGGCGTCGCGCTAGCTGCAGGTGCAGTGTCCTGGTGGCGTCCCCGACTGGTACGAGCCGGAGACGCGGAGATCGATACCTTCCTGGAAGCGTCGCTCGTGGCAGGTCCGCTAGTGGCTGCAATTCGAATGTTGCCCGATGTCCGGTGTATAGAAACAGGCGTCCGTGGTTTCAACACATGACCTCGCGCGTATGGTTCGTAACGAAACCATCCCGACGCCACAAAGTTGGGGCACCAGCAAGATGAGAAGACGCGTTACCATGAAAAAACGCGAAAGCGAGCTTTTCCTCCCCTGACAGTAGTAGAGCTACTCTATATGCTACCAAGGGTAGCATATAGAGTAGCTCTATATGTTACAGTACCTCTAGACGATGGATGGATGGATCCTGTGAGCGTCCCCTTTGAAACGGGGTGGTGGGTTGCGCCACTAAGCCCTTGTTATTATTTTGCCTAATGTCCTATCTTTATTTTTGAGAAACACGCAAATACAAACAATTCCAGGCATCAAATTTTTTGAACCATTACTGCGAACTCTGTTTCTGTACGTCTCCGTTGTTTGTGGTCTCCTTACTTTTCTGCCACCAAAGCTCCAACCGCCTCTTACTAATCTCCACAGCGGACATGCTTACTTTGCCGCTGCTATCCCTGTACCCCAGGGCTTTAAGGAGGGCAGAGGAGCCTAGACTTGCAGCTGGGTAGATTTCTTCACATTCCAATAAAACATGTACCGTCGTTTCTCTAGCTTTACCACAGCAAGCACATGCGGCTTCGTCCTTGGTGTACTTCGCTTTATAACTGCGCGTTCTAAGGCATCCTGATCTCGCTTCGAAAAGTAAGGAGCTTCCCTTTGAGTTTTCATAAACTGTTTCTTTCCTGATTTCCTTTTTTTCCTTTGGGGTAGCTTGTCATAGCAGGTTTCTTTTTCATTGCCGCCAGCCATAACCTTGTCTCAGCCTCCCTGACTTTGCGTTTGACGTTCGTTGTTGCCGTGTTGCTGTCCATACCGATCGTATATTTGCTGGTAAGTTTCCTAGTTCTTTTCCTCCAGTGTGAGTCAATGTTTGGCCTGTGCAAATACCCGAACACCCCCATCTTGCACCCCATCTGCTTTCTTTCATTTTCCTCAGTCGTTCCTCACAATAAATTTTACTCTGAGCCTCCCTTACTTCAAAATTTGTCCAGCCCATATCACCCCGCACGCCTTCATTAGAAGTCTTCCCGTGGGCGCCCAACGCGAGGCGTCCCACTCACCTTTGGTTGCCATCGAGTCCTGATTGTACCCCTGACTTCAAGCAAACAACCGCATTTCCAAATGTAAGCCCTGGAACCATTACACCTTTCCACATAGCCCGGAGCACATCGTACCTATTGTATCCCCATGGCGCTCTGTGTTTCAATATAGCCGCATTTCTCTTCCCTTTTGCTATTATTGTTTTTTCCTATGTCTCTAGATATCTACCGCCTTCGTGTATCCATATACCTAAGCATCTGTATTCTTTTACCCGAGGTATTTCCTGGCCCTGTATCAACACTGTCTGTTCACTGTTTTCATTGAATACCATAAAACCTGAATTTTTAACGCTAAATTTTAATCCTAACTTCTCACATTCTTCCCCGCAGATATCGGCCAGACGTTGCACATCACTTTGCTTGTTAGCAAGCAACACAATGTCGTCAGCATAAAATAAACCTGGAAGCTGCTGCTCAACTATTGTGCCGGCTTGTTTGTATAAGAGGTTAAATCCGATAATGAATCCTTTTAGCGCTCCTTCCATCCTTACCACGTACATCATAAACAGCAGCGGGGATAAAGGGCAACACTGTCTCAGTCCCTTGTTGATATCAACTTTATCATCGCTTCCCATCCCTTCCCATTCAACGTAAACAGTATTTTCTCGCTAAATCTCCCTCAATAGTTGTATGCAGTCGTTGCCCATACTTTCCCCTTCTAGAATATTCCACAAAATGCTGCGATCTATACGTTGTCATACGCTCCGGTGATGTCTAGGAACGTCACATATAGCGGTTTCCTTTCTTCTCTGGATATTTCAATACACTGAGTAAGGACAAATGAATTATCATCCAGCCGCTTACCGATTCCGAAACCACTCTGAAGTTCGCCCAATATGCCATTATTCTCTGCCAGACAGCAGCAACACAACACGCCGCCTAGCGAGCGGAATTGGCAAAATTGGAAGGACGCAATCCAGGCTCACGATGTCGCTTCGGGACTCTTATTCGGAAGTGTAAAGAAAAAAACAAACAAGAATCCTAAGCATGCACCCATATAATATCGCCTCATACAGCTTATATTGTGATAACTGCAATATAGTAATTGCTATAATTATATGACTCTCACTTAATGGTTACACAACCAGAGGTGCTCGTTTAATATGTGGTTCTGATGACACCACGGTGAACTCATTTTCCGCGCATATAAATCACCGGCTTCTGTACTTGATTCGATGCTACAGAGTGAAAGATAAGATAGTGTATCATATGAGGACCATTTCTGGCACGGCAGTCTCTAGACGGAGTGCGTCATGACACCCGAGTTGAAAGGCGGCTATTATAATTTCCTCTCGCTCTTAATTCATTGTGGTGTTGTTAGCTTGATGCAAGACAGTGGTCATTGTTAGATAGCTGAAATAAAACTGCCTAATGATTTTAGCACCTGAAATATATACAACTCTTCCGCATCACTGTCGTACGCGTAACTGTATCCGATAAAATAATCTAGTCGGAAGCAACCTGATAATCCTGTTAACGTACTGTTTTTCACAGGGGCCTAGCTTGCTTAATTGAACTCATAAACTGTTTACATTTCAGAACTGAAAAAAAAAGAAAAAAAAAGAAACAGAAATGCATGCGTACATTTGGTGATGCAGAGTGCCCATTAAATGCTACTTTACCCTTCATTGTACAAGAGTACATATATTTTAAACAAGTGCAAGACTCGTAGAAAACAAGGTATTAGTTAACTCATGCAACAATATAAACAGAGTAATCGGAACGTGAGCGGAACATACACAAATATCCTCGAGAAAGTGCCGAAACCGGGACCTTGTGGCTAAGTACTATAGTTCCCTGTTGAATGGCAGTTCGCTTTTCTTTCAAGTAAATAGAAACGGTCTGCGCATTTCTCGCAAAAATGTTCCATTTGAGGTCAGTACAAAATTAGTTCACTGCAGTCATCGCGTTTCATCACAAGAAAATCGGGCCAGATCGTTCACAGCGGAATGCCACCGCGTATACATTTCAATGTGGGCCGTGTAGGTACCGCCTATTGCTGCCACCTATAGTTCGATCTCGCTGAGAATACGCGGGCCCGTCTAACGTGCACGTGACACACGCAGGTGCCTCAAAATTTGTGGCACCTTCAAAAGCTTTGACAAGCCGTGTAGGGCCTGTAATATATGACATTGCATAGACTCATCTATGCTGCGTGGAGACGTGCCAGTAAAATTACTGGCGCGCTAATTATTGGCGCAAACTAATTTCCGCGCGAGTGGCCGCCCGAGGCACTCTGGATGTATTCGCGGGCTTCTATCACGCTCGGAAAAACACTTTTATGTAGCACGTATTGAGCAACAGAAAGCTGTGTCGGCAGCTTTTCACGTCGCTCTACAATTTCCTCCTTGAACCTTTTCCTCAAGTTATAACATTCGAGGAATTTGAATAATTAATTAAGACAAATTATGTAATTAGGCGCAATGCAAACAATAAGCTGAGTAACTCTAAGCGACGGCAAACAACATAACTGTCCAGCTACGTGGCCATTTGCATATCTTTAAAGTTTGCATGGCTCAAGTTACGTGGGACACTCGGTAGATTGCAACAGGGCACGTTTGTCTGCTGCATTCTTTTCATACCATAAGTCCGCACTGTACCAACGTCTTCAGCTTTTCGCGTTGCTAACCAGAAATATCCGATTCGGCAAGTCAAATCGTAATGGCTAACGACTACAGTGAATGCCCCGAAATGTGAATGTGTACTCACATTGCGAGCCTGTCTTCAATGGCCGAGCAGATCTGGACGCAGCTTGCGATCGTTTGGGCCCAGGCGCACTCGATGGGGTCGGTCTGCTGACCACACGCTTCGCAGGCTTCAGGAGGTTCGTCTGGCTGGCTCTGGAAATGGACTCCGGACGCGACGTCAGCGTCTCGTCAGTTTGAGCGGCTGTGGTCCTCTGATCACTCTTCAGAATCGCCGTTCGGTCCACGCGATCCGTCGGGACCACAGCGTCGTCCCGGCTGTGTTCAACTGAACTCGAACTGATGCTGGTCGAAGATGACGAAGACTCGCTTCCGGAGCTGCTGCTGCTGTCGTCACTCGCGTAGCGTTTCTCAGAGGAGTTGCGCACAGAGTGACTGGCCTTGCGTTCGCGACCGCTAGTGGCGGCACTTTCTCGCAGAATGGGCCTCCTCGAAGTGTTCGGGGTGTTCGAGTGGTGCCTCTCGGGGATTCCTACACGTGACGTCAGTTTAGTGGACCTCGTTCCACCGCCTTGCACGCGTCTTCTGTGTTTCTTCAGTTCTAGCTCCGAAGTGCTCGAGCTGCTGGACGAAGAACTGTCGTCCGAAGACTCTTGATCAGCGGGAATGAAGCTCTTCGTCGACGTAGGGGCGGCGGACCTCGACGGTACTCTAGTGTCGACTCTTCGTTCCTTGCTCCGAGGCGTCCTTTTGTCCCTGATCCTGGAGAAACGGACGCTCTGTGCGGGACGCGCCTGAGAGTCTTCGGTCCTGCTCGGTGCTCTCCGAGGCGACGATTTGATGGACGGAGTCCTCGCCGTCGCCGCTGAAGGGCCTACGCCGCTTTCAGTACCAGGAATGGAGGACCTACCCAGAGATCGCTTCAGGTCGACTCCAGGCCCTCCGTCACGCCCTGGACTGGGCGTGGTGCGATGCACTTCTGCGAGCCGTCTTGGCGATGTGTGTCTGGTCGGGTACCGCCGATCCGGGGGTGACATTGCGGCGATGCGGTCACGTGTTTGGGGAGTGGGCTCACGTGTACGGCGAGAAGTTACGGCAGGGGATTTGTCCGATGGTCGGCTAACCGGAGTTCTTCTTCGTCGAGCCAGTGGTCTTCCAGTATTTGTGTCAGCGGCTGTGCTTCTGACGCTCCTGGGAGTGCGTCTTGTGGCGTCCGCGGAACGCGACAGCAGTGTTCGCGCATTCTCCCGGGCATCTGTATCTCTGCGAATGCTGAAATCAAGCGATTACTGGATAATGTTTTTATTTATTTGTAAACACTATAACCTGCGTGTGTGGTTATTTTTGTGGGGTGTGATACAACCTACCCTGACACGTAATATGTGGCAAAAACAACAACATTACTAAAGCAAGTTCACATGCCACGATGATCTAACATTTCAATACGGCAAGGTCAAATTAGCACGCATCAAACAGAAGTGTAGCACCGTTAGCCAATAAAAATATATAGAACTATAGCAACGACAAGAAGCTATCGCTTTCCGTACATTGCAAGATATCAGTCTAGTACGTTACGATAAATACAGTTTAGACATATTTCGCGATAAGAAAAGTGGAAACTAGTAATAAGAAAGACCATTAATAAAGAAGGAGAATGATCGTCGCTTAGTTACAGTGAAATGAACCCCACGAATCTTTCTTATATCTTATCTCCTTTTATTTTGGGCTCGTCGAACTAGAGCTCTGTGCCGTTGTGCAAAACGCATCAACATTGTGCAAGTTGACTGGGCCTGGTTTGAACTGTGATGTTATTGGCGACAAACAAATACTTACAATTAAACTTCTGCACCGAGGTAGATCGAATTAAAATAATGAAACAGCTAAATCAAGCATTTAACTGACGTCCCCGCTTGTTATCACATTCTTACCCAGGGACCTGTGTCTTATGTCGGCTAATTCGGATGGTTGTTGTGCGGAAGTTCCAAGCGATATGACTGATCGAGCTTAATGCCACAAGGGCTACCATTTCCATACAGCGCTTACCAAAATATTAAGTGCGTGGCACAGAAACAAATACATGGCTTGTGAAAAAAAAAACTGCTTCAGCAGTGATCAACAGTTGAAGACTTGCACGATACGATGGCAACCATTGGTTTGTGGTAAATACTTTAACTTTTATTGTCGCGAAACCGCACATTGAATAACGCAGGATGCCTTTCTATACGGGCCCAGATAAATTTTGACGACTTAGGCCTTTTTTTTACGCGTACCTAAATGTCCCTTCGCACGAGTCTCTTCCTCTATAGACGTTAGGATGGATAGTTGGGCGTGTTGGTTTAGCATGATCTGAAGTGAAGGCGCGAAAACGACGACGGACGAAGAGAGAGCACACACACACTCTATACACACACTCTATAGAAATACGGCTACTAATTGTGGGGAATTGAACCCGTGATCCATTCCTGCCTTCCTGGGCAGCGGAACGCCACAGCCCCTGAGTTACCACATGGCAGGTGCGGCAATCACCAGAAACTTTCTACGAAAGAAAGCTTCAGGCAGCCTCTAAAAAAATGACCGCAGCTTGCACTAGTGGTGCAAAGCTGGAGCAAACAGCGGAGCTTCTGATCGACCAAGCTACAGCCGAACAAGCTATACCGACGACGCTGGATACTCAAACGCAGACTCTCGCATTGTGCGAGAGTCTGCGTTCGAGAGTCTGCGAGAGTCTGCGTTTCGAGTCGCATTGTGCGAGAGTCTGCGTCTGCGGGATCTACGACTCGACGACGCCTCTTCTCGGCTGCAGCTTCGGCACGGTATTCCGGATCGGCTCGCCGCCGACGCGCATATTCTCGCTTAGCCGTACGACGAGCTTCAAGACAAAGCCTGGCGAAGCGTTGACATGTCTAGGCGAAGCGTTGACATGTCTAGGCGAAGCCAGGCACATGTGGTTGCCAGGCGACGCGAAGCGACGTCATGGCTATAGACACAGTTTCTGGTCTATGCTATACGGGCCAACTCCCGGTTGGGACCAAAGACAAGTAAGGATTGCACGGCCTGCTTCTATGTCAAAACCCGGGGCATGGCTCACGGACTAACGATTTTGACGTCAGCGAGCATACTCGCCGGCGCTCTCACCTGGCGGACCTTGTCTCAGCGTAGCCCTCGCCTTCCAAGCCGCTGCCGAACTCATCGGAGCTGGGAGAGCTTTCGTCAAGGTGCTTTGTTCTACGATTTTGTGGATTCATGGCTGTTTCCTGCCCCGATGAAGTACTTCTTCTTTCTAGACAAGGCACGGACTCACGGGAGGCGAGTGGCCACGGATGGGATGAGAAGAATGAAAAAGAAGAGAGGCGAAAGACAGCGGTTGCTTATTTCATTTGACCTCATTGTCAAAAGAAAAAGTATTTTCCCCTCCCGATTCATTATTGATCCCCCAGAGCAGGTTGCTCATTTCATTAATGCAGAACAAGGTTGGCCAGACCCACTGATCTCCACTAAAATTGGTCCCTCTAGTGGAGATCCGTGGACAGACCGCGCCGTTATCCTCAGTTAAAGTAATTGAGTAAATGAATTTAAAGACGACAAAGTGAGCGATGAACCAATATAAAACCAAAAAATCACCGCCCCTTCCACTCCGTGGAGATGGTAAAAGAGATGGCTCTCCTTTAACCGCCTCCTCTCTTCCTCTGCTGGTCACGGGACCTGCCCTCCCCCGGCACGGCTCTCATCCTCTCTTGGTCAAGTGACCTGCGTGACGCCAGACAGACAGCTAAAGGTCGACTAAGAAAAGCTCCGCTGTTAAAAATCAAAGAACCGAGAGAAATATTTCTTGGCCCATCCCCCATAGTGGGTAGGAGGCACATGATTGATAGGAAACAACAAAAGAGAGAGAGAGAAAGCACGGAGAGGAATGGAGGGGAAGTAAACCTTGGACGTGGGTATTACCATATTACCCTCAGTTCAAGAACCCATGAGCCGTTGGCGTCCGGCGAATTCCTTTGAAAAGGTCAAGCTGATCAGTTGAAAATGTTCTCGTTTGAAGTTACCGTTCATGTGTCGCAATTCGAGAGACACCCTGAGGTGTCCTTTCTTTTGATGCACGACGACGAGACCACTGACCCAGTCTGTCGGTTCTTCGGCGCGTCGCAGAACCCCTGCCGTGTCAAGGCGGTCAAACTCCACTCGTAATGATTGCGTTCGAGCGTCGTCGTCTTTGTCCACAGCTGGCGCGTTCGCACGCGCTCGTGCCAATGCTCTGCGAGGTGAAGAAGAGGTTTTGCGCGCTATGCTCGGCAGAGAGATAAAGAAAATGAGAGCGAGAGAGAGAAAGACGCATTCACGGAGCGGGTCTGCTGGAACGCGTTGTCGGCATTGCAACGTGGTGGAACGTGGTGTCGGCATTGGAACGCGGTGTCGGGGTTGCAAGCTGCGCTAAGCGACGCGCAGTGACGGCCGTAAGTCCGAGAGACAGAGAGATACAGGCATTCACGGAACGGGCCTGCTGGAACGCGTTGTCGGCATTTCGGCCAGCTTCGCTGCGTCTTGAGCTTTGCGCGGCCTAATGCAAGCTTTCGCCTTTTTCTTCTTCTTCTTCTTCTTCCCTTGCTTCCAATTGCGATAACAATTTTATGGATGCTCGAGGTCCATTCTCGCCGTCGCTTTCGCCGTTGGTGTGCTGTCCTGCTATTGAAGACGCGTGCGTGGCCCGCACGTCGTGGACTGACAGCCTCCATAGACGTGAAGCGCGTCTCTAAAATAGATGAATCCACTGTTGGCAACATTAGCGTTTCTGCTGAGCCGCTGTGTAATACCAGACTGGTGAACTTCAAGCTAAATTTACGTAATCCTATTTTTGGACGCAGACCAAAGCCAAACATTTTACATTCAGTCTCATCTCGTGCAAAATCGAGGTTTGACACCAGCAACGCCGCTGACACGCTCCTCACGTACCACGCCAGCTTTCTGAGACGCTTTAGACCCAGAGCTAAACCCTTAAATTGCTTTCAATACTTCGCCTTCGGGCGACACTGACAATTTATCTATTTGAATGAAGAGGAAGAAACCGACCGAATGAACGCACACAACAAACACTTTTTAATTTGCTGTGTTAATTTTTTCAAAGTCGTCACTCAACCTCTCCCTTTTCATTGGCTTCTGAATCCGACTTCTGGGTGTCAGTGCTGTGTTCGGCATCGGACGGGGCAGACGGGCGTCTTAACGTCCCCGCGGTGTCCGAGTCTCGACCTTTCGCGGTCGCCGCTGCCAAGCCCCGAGCTTCCGCTGCTTTCGCCGACAAACTGGTCGTGCACGTGGCCAACACCAGGCTTCTCGTTGCCTGAGAAGATGCCGGATAGACCGTACTCATCTAGGATGTTCTTGATAAAGTCGGGCACTTGTGCATCAGCGCCCGTAAGGCGGTCGTCGCGAAGGGTCGAAGGATGGCCATCAGCAACGGCGCCGTACCGGGCCTTGAACGCGTTTTCAAACGTTCTCGGGAATCCGAGCCTCTTGAGTGCCGCGAACGCGCTGGCAGGGCGTGGCCGCTGGGACATAGAGTTTATGCGGTAGGTTTCCCTGGCGATGGCGCTTAAGTACATCCGGCACACGTCATCTATCACGTTTTGACTCACGAGTTCGCCATCCTGGCTTTCTCCCTCGCTGTCCGAGTCGGCTGGTTCCCCCGAAATGTCGTCGGTACGTGCGGGACAATGTGGCGGCTCCCGGTGGTGGTCGACCAGCGACAGCGACGAGCCGAATCTGGCCCGAATCTCCGGAACAGACGCGCTCGGTCCGGCAGCGTTGCTGTCCTCCACGGCGGGCTCGCGCCGAGTCGACCCATCCTCAGAGACCTCCTCCTGTTCTTTTTCCTCGCTGCGTTCGTTGCAGCTTTCACCCTTCTCGTCCATGGTGTGCAGCCTCCGGGGACCAAGCTGGGAGTGTTACGTAGACCGAAGTCGCAGAAGTCCTTAGAACACGAAAAAGGTTGGCTGGTTAAAAGCACCTTGATGATGATGGTGATGATGATGCCTCAATCAATGGCACAACCCACTGTGGGGGATAGGCCACGAACCGGGTGGTATTATGATAGAAATTTAAAATAAAGTAGTTTAGAAATAAATAAGTAATAAAAATTCAAGGAAAATAAATAAATAATTGAAGATGTGAAACGAACCGATAATAAAAGAATTAAGTAGTCTATACTAAGTTAGTCAGCCTTACCTAGATAGGAGTATGAATATGAATTTAATAATTAATTAAATACAGTAAAGGAGAGACGTAAATTTTGAATAATAATATTAGTACTAATATAATTGTGATTTTGTGACATTACTTTTTGAATTTTCTAAATCTATAATTTATTGAAGAATAAATAAATCAATCATGGAAAGATGGGAAAATATTAATAAGGCAATCTTTTTGTGTCACAAAGAAAATTATAAATTGCTCGGCAAACATTCCCGTGGCCATGTCCTAATACCGTGGCTCCAAGTGAGAGTATAACTGGACTGGTTAAAGGCAGTCCCAGATTGCGAAGTGGGATTTCCAAACATCGTTGTCGATGATTAGAAAAGCGCCGACACGATAATAAAAAGTCATCGATGGATTCTGGTTCATTGCAGAGGTAGCATAATGGGGATGCAGCCAGACCACATCTGTGCGAGTAAACATTTAGTTGTGGAATACGGCAACGCAGCCTTGTAAATGTTACTTCTAATTGCCGGTTAGGACACCACTGTCGGTTCCAAGAATAATTTAGATGTATAAAATTTGTAGATTTTGCTAACGCGAGGCTTTTCTTGTCTTCGGTCAAAGAAAAGCTGTCTATATCTGGCTGCAGTGATATGCGCAGTTGCCGGCAGCACAGATATTGCCGGACTCTTTAATGAAGCTCGTGCTAAAGAATCAGCTATTTCATTAAGTTGGATGTCTCGGTGGCCTGGTATCCATACTAAATGGACTAACCTTAAGTGGGATGGAGCTAATGTGTAAAACGTGTTCAAAGCCTGTCGAATTTGTAGACGCGTTAAGCGCGCTGCATACAGAAAGGGAATCTGTGACGATAACAACTTTTGTGACATATTTAGCGGTAACTTTCGCAACGCAAGAACTATTGCCAGAAGTTCGGCCTGAAAAACTGATGTGTAATCTGACCAGGGGCGGATCCAGGTTTTTTCTTAGGAGAGGTCAGCTTCTGTCAATGATGATGATGATGATGATAGTAGCTATTCTTATTTACCGAAATTCACCGTTTCTGCTCACGATAAACCCGCGTTTTATACGGCTAGAGCAACACCTGTAGCCCGCCGTGGTGGCTCAGACAGCGTTGCGCTGCTGAGCACGAGATCGCGGTATAGTGCCTAGAATATAGTATATTCTAGACACTATAATATCGGGATTCGCGGCGGCCGCATTTCGACGGAGGCGAAATGCAAAAACGCCCACGTGCTTGTGTTGTAGTGCACGTTAAAGAACCCCAGGTGGTTAAAATTAATCCGGAGCCTTCCACTACGGCGTGCCTCATAATCAGAACTGGTTTTGGCACGGAAAACCCCAGAAAGAGGAAGAAGACCTGTAGCGAAACCAGATATCGGTTTCTCCGAGCTTATAGGAAAAGGACGTTACCCAATACAACCATGTACTTGGCGGCTGTGCCTGATAATACCGGGTGTTCCAAACTAAGCTTTATGCTTTTCTTAAAATTAGGCACACACGAAAACCACCTGTGCAAATAAGTTATGTGGCCAGGGGGCATAAAGTGAGATGATAATTGTCGCTGTGAGCAGCCCAATTAACTAAAATTGAACAATTATTTTTTGTCGACTGCAGTAAGTGGGTATGTTTGTGTTGAAAACTTAGAAGCAGTCGTGTTTATTACTGCAGTCAATAAAAATTTAATTATTCAATTTTAGTCAATTCGGCTGCTGACAGCGATATAATTGTGATCTCACTTTGTGCCCCCCTGGCCACATGACTTATTTGCGCAGGTGGTCTTCACGTGCCTCCCAGTGCCTAAATTTAAGAAAACCATAAAGCTTAATTTTGAACACCTGATATATCTAGCCTGTATTGTTTCTTGAAATAAAATTTGGGATGATCTGTTGCAGATTCGTTATAAATGCGTAAGCACGGGTCCGTCTTTGGAGTTCTGTTGAAACACCTTGTTTTCTTTAAGGAGATTCTATGTGTTCGGCTGAGACACCTTCGTTTGCTTTGGAGCTCCAACGCGGCAACCACTACGCTGGTTGTTTACGATATGCGAATCACCGCGTAAGAAGACTCACGACGCCACCTACAAGAAGAACGATGTGGCGTAGTAGCCGAGAGCGCGAGCCAGCGTCTTCATGTTTTGTTTCCCACGCGACGCCATCCTTTTGCACAATGCGCGCATCTGCTCCCGTTTCTCTAACCACGCGACGCCATCCTTGGCCCGCGCGCTGGCGTTGGCCGCTGACGTCACGCTCCCCCACTTCGCAGCCGCTGCTCGAGGCTTCGCCCCGCTCTCCGAGAACGGCCACTCAGATAAACGGATCCGGCGGCTTTGAGCCTCCTATGCTTAATGTACGACAATAAAACTGCGAAGTTACAATGAAAAAGTTGTAGCGTACGAACGGTACTGTGCTCGTGCTGGATATTGTCAACGTGTAACTGTGATGACAATGAGTGTTACAGTTAAAAATAGTTGCCCATGCGTAGTTCTTAGTTTAGCTGTTAGTTGTTATTATTTATACAGGGTTTGTCCGAAAAGTAATGTCAGTGAGTCGATTAAAAAGAAACTATTGATCAGATCGGTACAACACAATAAAATGTTTCAAAATAGGCTCCTCCTGCGTCGTTACATTGCTTCTAGCGAGATTTCCAACCATCGAAGGCGTCACTGACGGTAGGCCTCCTTAGGAATGTGCTTTATATTTATAGCCTTGGTGCAAGCCTCTTCGACTTTGCCAACTGTCGCGAAATGTTGTCCTTTCATGGGAATTTTCAAGCGCAGAAAGAAGAAGAAGCCTGGGAGAGCCACGTCAGGACTGTAGAGGCGGCTGGGGAACCAGTTGGCATCTTTCAATCGGCCAGGAAGCGGGTCACGAGGAAGGCGGTGCCGGCTGCATGGTGCGTTGTCATGGTGAAGTTTCCAATCGCCCCTGATATCAGGACCGGGTGCGATGAATCCTTCGTTTGAGTCGCTTGAGCACTTTCGCGTAGAATTTGGCGTTCACGGTTGTGCCATGGGGTACAAACTCATGGTGGACAAGGCCACTGATGTCAAAGAACACAATCAGCATGGTCTTGACCTTTGACTTGCTAATTCTGGCCTTCTTGGGGCAAGGGGACGCCGAGCTGTGCCACTTGGCACTTAGCCTTTTTGTTTCGGGGTCGTATTCAAACACCCAAGTCTTGTCACCTGTGATGACATTGTGCAAAACGTGGGGGTCACTTTCGCACAAGTTCCAAACCTCCTGGCACGTTTCAACTCGGTTCGATTGTTGGTCGTCCATTAACATGTTGCGCAAGATCTTCGCGCACACTTTTCGCATCTGAAAATTATTCGTCAAAATCTTGTGAACGGTACTTTTTGGAATGTTTACTGTCTGTGCCACTAAACGGACACTCAAACGAGGGTCTGAGTACAAAAGATATCTCGCGCGCGTCACATTTTCGTCGGTGATGGTCGTTGATGGCGGTACAGCGCGGGCTTCATCGCTGACCTCTTCACAACCTTCTAAAAAGACCTTGTGCCCCCGGTAAACTTGACGTTGTGACAAACAATTATCACCAAAAGCTGTCTTTATAATAGGAAAAGTTTCCTCTGCAGACTTGCCGAGTTTCACACAAAACTCGATGGTGGTCCTTTGTTCCAACGAGCGCTGCATTACAGCTTGCACGGTAAATGAAAATGAGTTGACGAAAAAATGCCAGGCCTGCGCGGCACACGCAGCACAGACACAGCGTAAGCTAGAGGAGCGTTTCGACAGTACTACCCAGTAATTTGAGTGAATGCGTCAGGAACGCGCTTGGGACGCCGTCGCGCGTGCAAGCCGATGCGTTCCATCACCGATGGCTAGCGCCGTTCGGCCCAGCCAAGCGGCGGACAATGCAACTACGGCTGTCACATTCGCTCCCACTGCAACGCGCCCGACGCGGCCTGCTTGGGACTCCGTCGCGCGTGCAAGCCAACGCGTTCCATCGCCGGCGGCATCATCGCGACCCGAAACGGCTATTGGAATGAGCCCATAACAGCTTACGCTGTAAAACCGTGTCCTTACTCTCCAGATGGTCGCAGACGACTGAGCGACCGCGCGTGCGTATAGCTAACTTCCCCCTACACCTGGTCTTAGCGCGCTGCGACGTATAGTCGCTTCACTATATAATCACTGACATTACTTTTCGGACAAACCCTGTATATGAACACTTCAGCAAGTGATCTCTTTCACCAAGCAGGTTGGTCGCGGAACCGATGACAGCCAATGAGGCAACCGATGACACCCCAAGGGGCAACTAAGTTGATCAGGCGCGAAGGCACTCGCGCGGACATCGGCGTGCTTGGCAAAAGGGACGTCCCCTCGTTCATTCGATGCCACCGACGGGACGAGTAAGGCACCGCCGGCGCCAGGAGGTCGAGGTGTTCATGAGAAAAAATAACTACGGCAACTTCGCAACACCACACCCCAACGGAATACAACTAAGCTTGTGAGCGAGCTAGCTTTACTTCCACATGGCTGATATCACTGGTACTCGCGAAAAATACTTTTCAAGAATGCTGGTGGCCATATTTTTTTTTTTTTTTGCGACAGGGCCGTCCCCCTGTCAGCGAGGGGGCGATGCGGAAATCTGAGGGGGGGGGGGTCAGGACATTCGGACATCCCCCCTGGATCCGCGCCTGCTTGTCGTACTGGCGCCCCAGGAAGCGTCAACTTCCAGAATTCGTTCGGGATCAGCGCGGACAACTTTATAGGGTTGACGGTGTGCTACCTGCAGTCCACTGTGATCACTTTCAACGATGAAGTGCTTGTGCAGAAAAAAAGGGGGCATTTCCATCCGTTCTTGTCTGGCGCCTGCGCTTATAGTGGCTTCCAGTTGGCAATTCTGGACAGGCGCCTTGAAGCTGAACTGTCCGGTTCCAACGTTTGTGTTGTTTTCCGGTGCGTAGACGACTTTTTAATAGTGTTGAGTAAGACAGCTGTGTGACCTCACTTCCCAGGTCCTGACCATTGTCGCCGTGTTTCACCCAAGTGCGGTCCGATTTTACCCTCTCAAACAATGAGAAGCTCAAGGAGGAGTTCGTCAAATGTGCGGAATCGGTCGTGTATATAGTATATATATATAACGATTTCTTGTGGTAAGACTTATATAGGCCAAAGCGGGAGGTGTGTAAATGATCGCCTCCGTGAACACCGTAGAAATGCGAGGGACAAGGGCGGAGGGTTTCTTGATCTGCACTGTATATAGGAAGTGTGAATCTAGGGATGATACTAGTGCCGTTTCCAGTTCTGGCCAAAGCGTAAACTCCAGTGTAAAAAAAAAAAAAAAAAAAAAAAAACCGAGCTGCGTGCCAACCTATCAAGATTGCACCATCGTCACGAGAAGCAGCTGCCAACTGACGCGTGAAACGATCGAGGCAAAGATAATTGATAGCTGAAGGGATAAATGTGTGTCCAAGCCGTCGATTGCTTTAACTTCGAAGGAATTACGATATTTATTGCGTCGTCACTGATTGTTTTGCTAGCTGCGCTCGCGTGATCTTCGGCCACAAAATGCCTTTATATGTTTATACTGGGGGAGGTGCTTGTTCTATATATTGTCATGTTGCAAAGACAACGTTGTTAGTCAGCGCATGTGTTGTCGACCTTTCTTATAGTCCTCGTCTTATGCGCTGTTTCCCCTTCCAAATGGAACAGCAACAATCCCACCGCCGATCCCTTATGACAGATAGGTGACCATTGGCAATCTGAACACAGCAATCTGCCTTCAGCGCTGCCTTGCCCAGGTTGTGCCAAGTTAGTTTTCAGCAGTCACATATGCAGCTGTCACCATATATGCACCGCTGACGGTTTATTATAATGCTGTGTCGGTCGTGGTCTGTTGCAGTTCTTAGACGTAATAAATGACAAGGCAAATATATAGTGCACGGGATGCTGACACACACGACCCTGTTCCCCGCGAGATCGAACTATAGGTGGCAGCACTGTAGCCGCGTTAGTGTGAATAGGTATTTATGGATACGTGGTCGACGGCGCCCATTGAAACGTACGTGGCGGCGTAGCCCTGTGAACGATTTGGCCCGGTTTTCTGGTGATGAAACGCGTTGACTGCAGTGATCTTATCTTAACTGACCTTCAATGTCACATTTTTTGCGCAAAATGCGCACAACGTTTCTATTTACTTGAAAAGAAGCGCAGACTGTCATTCAACGGGGAACTTGCACTCAGCCGCGCAGCCTTCTGCTCCTGCACTTTCTCGGAGCTTCCTTTGGGTATGTTTCGCTTTCGTTCCGCCTACTTTATTAATATTGTTGAGCTAGTTTTTAAAACCGCATTCTCTGCCAATCATGCACTGGTTTAACAAAGTATGTGTTCCTGTACAGCGAAGGTATAAAGTAGCAGGTTAATGCGCACTCTACGTCGCCACTTGATGCGCACTCTACACCTCCTTTTTATTTTATTCGCTGGGAAATAGAAACAGTGAGTTCAAATAGGCAAGCCAGGCCACTGTGAGCGACAGTATGTTAGTAGGATCATCAGGTTGCTTCAGACGAGATTTTATTTTATCGCCCTTGCATGCACGGTTACGCGCGCACGACAGTGGTGTGGCAAAGTTGTAATTATTTCAGGAGCGAAAATCATTAGGCACTTTTATTTCAGCTAATAGTCACCACTGTCTTGCATCAAGCTAACAACGCTACATTGAAGAGCGGAATGAAATTATAATAGCCGCCTTTCAACTCAGTGTTATGATGTTCTTTGTCAAGAGACTGCCGTGTCACAAGTGATGTTCGTATAATACCCTATTTTAGCTTTTCTTTTGTAGCAGAGAATCAAAGTTCAAAAGCGCACGATTTATTTGTGCGGCAAAAGTAATTAACCGTAGGGTCGTCAAAGCCATATACTAAAGGAACATCTGCGGTCGCGTAACCACTAAGCGCGAGTCGTCCAATTATCGCAATTATCACAATGCAGTTATCGTGATATAAATTGTATGACGCAACATGATATTAGTGCACGCTTACGACTCTTTTTTTTATTTTTTTACTGCCGAGTGATGTTCACACCACCCCGTTCATGTTTCGTGGTATACCACAGAGAGTGCGGAGGGATCAACACATCGTGACAAGTCACTAAAGCGCGGTATTCACGTCTCACTGTTTCCACTCCACTTATTTAAAACCAGATAAAGCGCTTTTTTTGTGATGTTCTCGAAAGACGATGCGATAAAAAAAAATTACGTGATTGGGTCGAGCGGGGGGTGTGACAATCGCACATCGCGTATTCGGCACGGGCGTTCACTGATCTTATACTACAGCGTAAATCACTAATCTTACACTACAGCGTAAAAACGACAGCGCAACGCTAAATTCTTTTTGTACACCGGCAAAAAAATGTAGACCAGCATTTATGACGGTGCCGAAGCCGCGGGAGAAATGGCCTTTTAAAGATATTCACGCCGTTCACACACATGTTAACACGTAGTGCCTAGCAGACGACGCGGGGCGCAATCCCCACTATCCGTGGTTCAGCCACTGCCCGCCAGGCGGCGACTCTGCTCGATTTGGCGGACAATACGGTCTCTATAGACCTTTTCACAAACCGACGTTTGAGCAGCGCCATTGGCCGACACGAGCGACGTCTAGCGTCGCCGCCATTTTGGACTGTGCGCCTTGCGAGAGCAGGCCGGCCGCACTTCGGTTGTGTGATCTTCGCCGCGCGTTACTTCGATTGTTTTCTTCCGCTTCGCTTGTCTTGTGCCGCTTGACTTGTTACATGTTTCACGTGCTCGCGTGATCGCTCAGTGTAGTGTGCCATGGCAACAGCAAGCCCAGCCAGTGGATGTAGTGTTTCTTCGTCGGTAGCGGCGGCAGCCGCGTCTGCTTCGTCGAGACCTGGCGTGCTAATCAGCGGTATATTTCATTGTTATTGCTGGGCACATGTGACCGTATCGTCGATTGAATCTGATAACCATTACGTTTCGCGATTGAGGGTTGCCTCATTTAGCGAAAGCAGGCGCGTACGTAGCTGTCGGGCAATGCTTAGAACCAGGCGCCGGCGGCCCGATGACGCGTGTCAGTGGTTGGTAGATATGCGGTGGTTACTCCATACGCTTCCGACGCAACTGAACAGCTCAATCATGCAAAATTTATTGGATCTGGTGCGGTGCAGGGTGCTTATAACCAAATGTCAAAGCATAAAGCGTGGCGATCGAGCAGCGCGGTACCTGCAGCGAACCGACGCGCGACAGTGATCACAGATGCCAGCGCAACTGATACAGCCCAGGTGCTAGATTTTTATTTTTAGTATTTAGTAGTTATTTATTTATACATACTGTCAATCCCAATAGGGATTATAACATGACTTGTTATAAAGATATATTTGTTTACCTATTTTTTACGTTTGTTTACCTGGAATGGCTTTTCATTCGAATGTCTGAATTTGGAACAAGCTTCGCTCACAGGTGAACCTTAATGTAGATCGTGCGCGAAGTTTGTATTGAAGATAGCGCGTACGGCAAGAATTGCTCGTGTGCGCTATCTCTGAAGCGAAATAAGCCAATAATATTGCAGCGTTAGGGCCATCTCTGCTCTTTTACTTGTTTCCCTTACACCGTCTCACTGTGCTATGTTCATAATACAGTAATGTCGAGTCTTAACAATTGTCGAATAAATACATATGCATATGACTGTAAACCACTACTGACCGTGAGTGAAAAGCGCTTAGTGGTCAGCGAAGCAGTCTCTGCACGCACGTAAGTATTTCACTTGATCGACTGTGCGAATTAATTTTTTAGTTATTGTTATTCTTGCAAGCATGATGCTATTGTCCGCGTACCCATGCGAATACCGTTTTTTTTTTTTTTACGTTCTTACTTGCCCGGGCTCATTTAGCGCGTTTCTACGCCACGCACAGTTAGCGCATTACGGTTCCCGAACTCTAGCACTGGCGCTAGGCCACGCTGATGAGGTTGACACGTTCGTTTTTGCATTCTATTGCTGCCCAAGCACATAGACAACGCTCAAAGATGGGTGAGCTCGATGCAGCATCACACTGTTGAAGTTAATTACCTTTATGGGCAGGGCCGCGTAGTGTGCGTGTGAACGCAGAGACAATGTTTTGGTGGACACAGGGTCTGCATACATCTTCCATGGGACACGATTTTTCCAGATCGTTGCGAAGTGTATTTACCGACTAGTTCTCTCGCAGAGTGCTCCAGTTTGTCTTATACCGGTGTCACACGGCCACTTTTGATAGCGATCGAGACCGATCTGGATCGGAATGTTCGACCGCGATTGGCTCCCTTCCGCAGATTGAGCAAAGAAGCCAATCGCGACCAAGAAATTCGACCCATATCGGGCTCGATCACGATCAAAAGTGCGCCGTGTGACCCCCGTATTAGGCACTGGAATGAAGTCGTGTTTGAAAGAATAACAAATGTAGCCTCTGCCACTACATACGAGAAAATATTGCATCGAAGAGCTGACAATTCTCGCAACCTGTTCGGAAATGTGCCGAAAAGAGTTTACCAAAATGCGTTATTTTACTGATGTGTGCATTGGTTCACATTAGACTGAAATGCCAAGTCCTCAGGTGATGCAGGAAACCGGCGAAGCGTGAACATACCACATCGCGGCAGTGGTCTCGCGGAGTGCTGTGTTGTGGACACACTTAGTCACCCAAAATCGTTATTTTCCGCTGGTTGTTTGTGTACTCATAAACTGCACAGTGCTGGCCTGTAGCCTTTTGATGAGTATATATGCCATTATTTACGAGCGTAAGTCATTCGGGACAAAAATAAACGGAAACATCGAAGGAAAGCTACCACTCCGCAATGCAAGCGCAAGGTTAGCTCACAGTCCAGACCGAACAGGCAACACTGACACATACTCTCCACGCCAGACCGTCGGAAGCGCCCTCGTGAAAACGTCTATACGGTACAGGTGTTGCAAAGCGTAGGAGCCCGGAATGTGACATACAAGAACATATCGAAGAGGTTCTACTGGACTTCATATTGCTGTGTACTGTGCATATTGCTGAGTCATAGCCTCCTATATACTTATAGGAGGCCATGGCTGAGCTGTTTAGAGCATGCCAACTTAGTTCGGTTGTCTGTACTCCCAGCTGAAGCAAGTACAGTCGAGCACCTGTACAACGAAAGCCTCTACAATAAAATGACCTGTATAACGAAGGAATAATTCTCTCCCGGTTCTTTTGCCAGGTGTGCGGTGCGCGAACAAATAATTTTGGAGGCCCCAAGCACTTTGTTATAAAGGCGTTCAGCTTTATTGTGCTCGTCACAGGCTAGTGACGAACTCTTTCATGTGCCACACTATGCGTGAACTGTTGCTAAGTGCACTTACGCAATGGCCTAATCAGCAGAAAGCTACAGCCGGCAAACCTAGGTTCAATCTTCGGCCCCACAGCTTCTGCTTGGGAGCTGAGTGTAATTGCTTTTGCTTTATGATGGATGGATGGATGGTTTGTTTTAGATTGTGTTGGCGCTTCATTGGATTCCGTCAACTTACGCATGATTCACACTGGCTTTCATGGGTCTGCAGGTTCCTTCTCCAGAACCACTCACAGTGAGATGAACAAACGTATTTCACACTTGAATGTGCGAGTGAGATAGGACAATGGTACAGCTTCGTTTTGAGCAGTTGTTGTGTCTTCACGCGGCTTCTTCGTTGTTAAGATTCGATCGATGCACTGCAGTAGCACAGCGGCCACGGCATTCGGCTCCTGGACGCTGGATCGTAGGTTCGGTTCGTTGCCTCTACAGCCAAGTTCCAAAGAGGGTGGCCGTGGGAGACAGAAATACTCGTGTACCATGCTTTGGGTGAACGTTGTTGAACACCAGGTGGTCCAACCTAATATGAACCCTTCACTGTGGCTTCTCTAAAAGCCCTTGTATTACGTTAAACCACGAGCTTCGACGCAAAGCCAACAGCAATGAAATTTTGGACCGAATAAAAATCCTATAGATTAAGATAATGTATAAATGGAGAGATACCTCCGTGCGAAATTTGGCGTTTGAAATACGAGCGCAAGCGTCACGAAAAGCTTGCAAGAAATAGCCGTTTTTGATACCGAAAACTGAAAAAAAAAAAAAAAAGGCGCAGCCGTTAACCCTCACCGGAAGTGACGCATGACCTCCAAGGTAAGATACGACTACCAGCCCTGTGATTTTGCCGAGATTGCTTCAGTCGTATATGCTACTCTTTTATAACAAATTTATCCAAAGTAAAATTGCATTGCAGTTGGCCTTAGAAGCTCTGATCTGAAGCCGACAAAGACACAAAACCTGTAGCGATGCCGGCGAAATAATGCACACAAATACGGCATTACAACACTGATTTATACAGAAAAGCAACTTGTTCACATGGAATATGCACTGATTTACATCATGCGTATCTCTGGTGGGCGCGTGAATGAGGAACTTAAATAATAGGATAACCCTCTCCCCTCTTTACATATTTCGGCCAATGCCGAGCGATGTATACCCGACAAACATGGGCGTGGGAATGTGAAACATGCTTGCTGGGTCCAAGGTTAGGGAAATGGAATTGCGGGTAAAACATTCATACGCATACAGAGCTGGGGTGGCATTCTGTAAGTGTCCATCCAGTGGACATGTCTATTTCGTCTGGTGCTGAAGTTCCGGTTGGCTGGGCTGGGGTGAAAGGATCCAGACGCCGCCAGCCAATCAGCACTTCAGCAGCAGACTAAATAGACGTATCCACTGGATGGACACTTACAGAATTCTCCCCTGCTCTGGGCTTCCTACTGTGGTCCTGCAGCAGCCTGGTCGACCTAGTTCTGTGCAAAGGTGTCGCCATGCTCGGGGTGCAGGAAGTGGCTGGTCTCGAACTCGGGCCGCTGCACGCAACTGAGTGGCAGGGGTGACGTCACATCCGCCGCTGCCCCCTCCAGTAGCTTGGCGAAGCACTCTGTGCTTCGGTAGCGACGCAGATCTACGCCCAGGCACGACTCCAGGAACCTGCGCGAGGATTTCGCAGCATGTGCATTTCTGCGCGTGCGTGTCTGTCAGGTTATGGAAGCGTCCCCTCATTGTATAGTGGAGGGGTTACTGCTGCTACGGCGGCTGCATTTCGATGGGGGAGAAATGCGAGAACACCCGTGCACTTAGATTTAGGTGCACGTTAAAGAACCCCAGGTGGTCCAGATTATTCCGGAGTCCCCCACTACGGCGCGCCTCATAATCAGATCGTGGTTTTGGCACGTAAAATCCCATAATTTAATTGGGTCACTCCTGCTGGTTAACCCTTCTCTAATATAGTAAGTTAGGCCTGGGTTTCACAATTGCAAAAGAAAGTATGTGAGAGCGAGGGATTCCCGGCACACACCCCCCTCCCCTCCATACATTTCCCGGGAAACAAAATCGAAACTGGCTCGCATAAAATCGCTTATAGAATGATACTTTGTGCGTGCTGAAATTTGTCAGCACTTATTATATCTTCTGGAGGTCTGGGTTGTTCATTTACGGCAGGAAATGAAGAGCGGGAAATTTAATGGCAACTAAACTGCTCGTGGTTCTTTAGCAACATTATATCAGTTCAGCCTGGTAAAGTATATTCCTTGGGAACTCCACTTATACTCATTCGAGACAAAGAATTATTGTTTAAGCTTTCTTC
Source organism: Dermacentor silvarum (assembly GCF_013339745.2). Taxonomy (NCBI): domain Eukaryota; kingdom Metazoa; phylum Arthropoda; class Arachnida; order Ixodida; family Ixodidae; genus Dermacentor; species Dermacentor silvarum. The sequence goes on along the minus strand of NC_051158.1, from coordinate 26,769,081 downwards.
TACCTTTTCAATTTCCATGTCATCTCCTAGAATTTACGTGAATGCGTCAGCCAATGACTCATTTCCGGGACGTCATGGCAGAGGTGAACTTCGATATTGGCGCAACTTCGGGAACTATGTTTTGGAATGCGGATGCATAGCGAGTAATGCGGTTTTGTGGGCGCAGCTCGCACCGAATGCTTGAGTTGACATCGCGCAAAGGCGTAAACTGCATAGACGTACTTTCGTAGTGGCTCGACGTGCAGGTGCGGTGACGTCCAGCGCGTCAGGAAGTCTTCGAGCATGTGGTGAATCCTGTCGGGTACCGGAGCGCTAGGGTTGCCATGGCGGTTCTCGATCTCTTCTATACGTTCACCCGCTGCACATCGAAAGCAAAACACAGTTTGAACGGACACTATAAAAAAAACTTGTTAAGCTCCACGGGTAGACTACACTATAAAAACATTTACGCCCTAAGGGTGTTGGCTTGTCCCATGGGTGACATACGTACCGTTAGGACTTTAAAATGCTTATAGTGCACTCTGGACGTGCGATGAGAAAAGGCGTAGTTGAAAACTAATAATTATGGCAGCCTAGGGAGCACAGAAATATCTACAAGAGAATTTGGCAGTCATAGCTTAGAAAGTTCATTTCATGCACTTTTCGTGTCATTCCACGCAGCTATCATCTTAATTTACTTAATTGCCGCAAAAATTTGGCAAGCAAGATACTTTCATTGGTCCCCAGCAACGATTCGATCTTAGCCCTTAAATGTGAGGGTACCTGTTCGCAATGGGGCGATCAAACACCATTTATACACCCATAAAAGGGGCACCTAAAGGAAGCCCAGGTGGTCAAAAGTAATCCGGAGTCTCCCACTACGGCGCGCTACATATAGGTGGGCCTATATTTGTCAAAGGCAAAGATACAGTTGGACCTCGTTATAACGAAGACGTATCTGGCACGAAAATACATTCGTTATATCGTTGTATCCGATATTCGTTATAAGCATATATTCGCTACACAATAATACTGGCGATAAATTTTTATTTTTACTTCGTTATATCCGTGTTCGTTATATCGAGGTTTGACTGTAGATCTACCTATCGGAACACGGCCCAGTATTTCTGAAGCACTTTATCCTTGTTTATGTAGCTTCTATACCGCAGAATGTATGTACATAGGTTGGCAGGTATGCATACGACAGCACTGTCACGTGCGTCACCTTTCCGTACGTCCCGTTGTTTAAGCGCTCTTCCGAAGATGCTGGATGACGTTCACAGGCTATAAAACTCATTCTCGTCTCATTATACTCCGCGTGTGCCTGAAAACGCGTCATCGCGTGGCTCACCGGGTGCTTGGGCGAGGCGGTTGTAGTAGTAGATGACCGGGTGCAGGAAGTTTGACAGGTGCGCCTTCTCCACGTCGTCGGTCGAACGCTGAGAGTGGAAGGTGTCCAGCCGGGGTCCCGAGAAGTCCGGGTGATAGCGAAGCGCCACCACGATCACCTCCTTCCCATCCACATTGCGACCCGTCTTCTCTTCGAACTGCGGCAGCAGCGTCAACGGGAACTCCTGAAGGTACTCGAACTCCAGCTTGTTCCTGGACACGGTCAGAGAGGAGGCCGGATCGACTATAGTTTGCGGGAGTTGACTAGACTCGCGGACAAACGTTCTGTGGCTATGAAGAGTACGGAGCCGTGGGTGCTGCAACATGTGTTACCGCGCCAAGTAGTTCGGCAGCGTTTGACAGTAGTGCTTTTGGTTGCTCGGAACGTACGCTGAATCGACGCTGCTTGCCACGTGCGACGGTGTCTTTGTTTGCCCTGAGGCGGAAGGGAAAAGCCGCAAAATAAGTAACTTTTGCGCTCACTGGTGTGTTCTGTCTTATTTAACTATTGCTGCTAATAAGGTGTTTATGTTCTCTCTTCCCCAGCCTAAACCAACGTGGATTAAGACGCGGCACTCGATCTTTTCAGAAGCGCATCTCACTTGTGCGCGCTTTGCCTCCGTAGCTTTTCCTTCATAGCCACAGAAAGCTGCCCGCGAGTGTAGTGGGCTTTGGTCCAGTGCAAAACTTCGAGGATGAGAGAGAAACTTTAAAAGCTCTATAAGGCGCCCTGAAACACTTTTCTAACTGATCATAGAATAGTCTCACTAATAAAGTACGTCGTACCACGAATCTAGTGTCACAAAAAAAAATGCCACAGTTTCGCCCGATTGGCGAAGCATCAATGGCGATAGCAAATTAGTAGAGAGCTATTCGGAGTAGGGATAGTAGTTCTATCGGCTGCATAAACTTGGACACATTCGCTTACTAACTAAATTAACAAGCGTGGTGTGAGCGCGCACAAGCAAACATGAATATATCACACTCAATGACCGCAGACAACCACTGTCAAAACGCTGGCAGCAAGCGCAGCCGCCGCAGCGAGCGAAGGTTTGTGCGGTCTATCGTTTCAACGGAAGCTGAGCGGCGAAAATGCACAGCGCATACAAAGGTCAGATACGTGTGGAGATCGCTTTTAAGATACGGTGCGGGCGACCGCCGCAGCCGGGCAAAGTACAAGCACAGTTGTTGGCAGAGTAGAAGCTGCCCCCCTCCCTCCCCCGCTGCCTTCCCGCAGTGGTCTAGCCAGGGATGTGGGGAGGGGGAAGGGACCACGTGACAGGTGCCCCCTCTGGAAATAGGTGAGGCGTAAACTCGTAAAGGCTCATGGGAAACGTCGTCTGCTCGGCGCTTCCGGCTCAACCGCTGACGGTTCCGGCGCGCAATTTTCCGTTCGCGGGGCCGGTCGCGTTTGCTCTCTGTGCACTTTCATCATAAAGTATCGCCCACGCTGCAAATATCTAGAGCCCGTGACGTACGCATCGATGACTGACCATTATATCTGAGCTTAGGCAGTCATTTAAAATATTTTTTTTCTAGCCGAATTGACAGAACACGTGAATTAGGTATGCGTGCTGTCACAGTCGCGGGTTTATCTTGAATGACGAATCACACTTCCTTGTTCTTAAGTGAATTATGTTCGGATCAACAATGGGAGTGATCTTGTAACATTTCAATGGTGAATATCAGATTTGGGCTAGAGCCCGTCGTATACACTAACGTGTTTGCCTTTGATCGTAGTCCTTGATAAATCGCGTTGAGCAAGCGCGCACAGCTAAGAAACTTGGCTTTACTTTAAAAAAAAAAAAAGATACCCACACACGTGTAGCTTTTCGAACTTTTATGCCACTGATAACGTAGATGCTTGGACCAGTTGGTATGACACACAAGGAATTTTATATCATTTTACAGCGAACCTTTATAGGTTTTGCGACGTTTATCATGCATGTGTTGTTTTCTACGATAACTTGCTGTCCACGTTACTGATAATATTTCATGGAACATGTTTAATAACCAAACGTTAACGACGCGATCAGCATGGTTTAACGATATTTTAACGTAGTATCTCTTTCTGCAACTTCACCAAAACATTCGTTATAAAAGTGTACAGAAATTTATCACACATTTTAACGCGATCCAAGCTGCAGTATAACCCTTGTGTTTGGGACACTTTGTGATAGTTGTGTAAGATATGAAACGCAAGGTATGCTAGAAGCGTTTGTCGACTGCAGTTGACTTCCGCGCACGCTTGAGTCTGTCTTAATATGCTTTCGACGTCTCTTTATAAGTAATATTGCAGCTTTGTGATCGTTAGGCTAATGTTTCTCGTCTTGTGCACCTTTCACAAAACATACGAGCAAAATTACGGTCTACGCTTTTTAAATCATTCCACTACACCTTGCTCATCTTGCATGCATCTAGCACTAAATTAAGGTCGCTATACTATGCAAGTTATTCGCTTAAATGTTGTTCCAAGACATTCGTGCCAAGAAAAAGCTATTGATTGGAACCGCCTGCCCGCCTCTAACGCCTCCACTACTAAACCATGCATGTTTGATCAAATCAGCCTATTGAAACTTAGATGTAACAAGTAAAAAAAAATCAGATCCCTATTACACTACCGTGCAGATGGAATCCAGTGAAGCTGTGGTGGGTTCTGTCGTTGGCACGAACAGAATTCACTTTAGAACAAAAAAGTGCGATTCGTCATTCAAGATAAACCCGCGACTGTGACAGCACGCATACCTAATTCACGTGTTCGGTCAATTCGGGTAGAAAAAAATATTTTAAATGACTGCCTATGCTCAGATATAATGGTCAGTCATCGATGCGTACGTCACGGGCTCTAGATATTTGCAGCGTGGGTGATACTTTGTGATGAAAGTGCACAGAGAGCAAGCGCGACCGGCCCCGCGAACGGAGAATCGTGTGCCGGAACCGTCAGCGGTTGAACCGGAAGCGCTGAGCAGACGACGTTTCCCGTGAGCCTTTACGAGTTTACGCCTCACCTATTTTTGCGTATACAAGATGTCCGGCATTAAACGACGCGCGACAACACTCCATTGGCCCTTTCCCTCAGTCAAGTGCGTGCTCTTTAGCTGTCTTTTTGTTGTTGTTATTTCGACGTAAATCAATCTAAAATTAATACTCTTCTTTCAGCCCACCGACAGTTGCGATTCCTATGTACGGGTCCTTTATACAAAATTAAGATCTCAAGGCTTAGGTGTCACGGGAAGTTTACATAAGCCGAACTTGTAGAGCGGTTTCGTGTTTCGCGAAAGAGGCTAGATATACCCGTTACAGAAAACTGGGTTGAACTCGCCGAGAATGTTTCGCATTATAATAACATCTCTTGGTGGCATCGTCCACTACGTCATTCCCAAAGGAGACGTTCAGAATATCCATCTGTCCTCCTGGACTTCGGAGCCCGAGACCTTAATTTGTCCCAGGTTGCCTCCCTGCAGTACGGAGCAAAGAAGATCTATAGCTAACGCTGGTATACTGACAGTGGATCTGCGATCTGTATTGCGGAAAGTCTATTCGCGCGTCGTGTATACCGATCGATGATGACGACGTCGCCGAGGAAATGGTGCATCTGGTAGATGCCCGATGCCTCGTTGACCCGCGTCAAGATGGCGTCCACCAGCTGCGCCAGGGGTCGTCGCTCGCTGGGCCAGGGCACGCCGTGGTTCTTCCATTCCAGCAGCTGGTGGAGGGCGCGCGCTGCGCATATAGATTCGCGGTGACGTCATCTCTCTGCGATGCTGTACGCAACTACAGATCGTAGAGATAAGCTCGAAGAAAGTAAGACGATTAGTAGGAGAGTAGTGACGGAAGAAACCTGTCAGGGCATGAATCAGATTGACAAATATCACTGTGATGGCAAGGGTGGCCTGTGTGACCACCCGGTAGAAAGGGCCAACCTTTAAGAGGGCACTAAAGATAAACACTAAACTAGGTTTAGACTGATAAACTATTATTTCAAAACTCTATTTGCTTTAATTTCAAGGTAATAGGCTGATTATTAGAAGTGACAATGAAGACGAAATTTTAATTTTTTTTTAAATTTCGCGCTGAAACCCCAGCGCCTGCATGTCAGTGTGACGGCACAGATTTCAAGGCATTTTTTGTGTGTTTGGACCGTTGTCACCCAGTAAAATTTCATCGTACTTGCCAATTAAGTTCACTCTTTCGGCTCTTTTAGAATACAGTGTGCTCCATCTTTACTGTTAAAAAGTGAACTATGCCCGAGCGGCACATGACGTCACGGCGAGCTGGATGCAGGAACTTTGAGGCGACGTCATCGCCCATCCTTCATTCTTGCGTCTTTTCTAACTTTTACCAAGCCTACTATGAATGCAAGAATTACCTTTTTAGGTATTGTAGGAAGGTTATTTATGAATGGAGTTTATGAATGAGAATGGATTTTTTTTCTCTTTAGTGTTTCTTATTAGCCTTCCTAACACTTCACACGTTGATGAGTCTATCGTCAATGACACCCTAAGAATGCAGTGACCGGTACACAGCTGTACAATTCAAAAAAATAATAATAATAATTTGTAGATCTGCCAGCCTACATTTCCTCGCTCATTCGCTCATTTCCGTGACGTCATAGTACGGACGAACTTTCACTTCGGCGTCTACGTTTTGGAGCATCACCGATATGTGCAGGGGGCAGCTTCAAATAGGTTTTATGGGCGCAGCTTGTACTCATTGCTTAGGTTGCCACCGCGGAAGGCTCAAGCCTGCTTGGGTTTAAACTGCCTGCAATTCACGCCAGATGTCACCTCTGTTCAACTTGTGACTTAAAGCGGATGGAAGCATTTACCGGTCAGCAGTTGAGATAAGCAAGAGAAGTTTAGGGTACTGGTGGAAAAGGAAGCAGGGAAGATATTGATAGGTCCGGATCCGGTACAGACATCGATAACTATACAAGGTAGATATAGACGTTTTAAGGAAGAGAGAAAAGATTAGGGACACATGGACACAATTTTAGACTTATAGATGCTTAACAGATTACTTGATTAGTTCAACTAAGCTATGTGACTGTTTGTCACCACCCCGTTCCGAAAGGGATGCCGATAAATCATCATCATTAGCGGTATCGTCGCAACGTATAGGTAACTTTACGAGATAAGGCAGAGCGCTTAATTACGATATTGTAACACGTAAGTAGATCATACAGGATAGGCGAGTATTTGCCGCCACTACGGCACAAAGGGGATGCCGTTAGAAACCACTAGTGACAACATATATGGCAGTGCACAGCGGATTGAAGCCACTGACCTCTACTAAGATCAATGATTGAAGCAACTGGTCTGTGCTATTAGCGATTGAAACGATACTCGGAGCGCGTGGCTGCCGTCACTTTTGGCGCCAGCGGTAGGCGCTGGGGACACGGAGCTGTCGCATTTTCACTATGACGTCATAATGCCCCTTAGCGATCACTCAGCACTCACCAGGCGGCGCAAAAAAAAAAAAAAGACCAGCGGCCGCCATGCGGTTTGAGTGTCGCGTTTCATTTGTCGAGCACTGTGCATGTGTCAAAGTTCCAGTTCGCCGCCGCTGCCTCGCGACGGCTGCTTTTAGAGATTTAAGGTTTCGCTAATAAGCCAACGTCGCGATGACAAAATGCGAGGTGAGGCTCTTTAGCTGTCTAAAAGACACTCGTATGCAGCTCAAAATGCTCGCACAGGATCTGAAAGTTTAGTTCTTGATTTGTTTCTCGGAACCGTACATGTGTATCTGAAGCCGTGGATGAATCCCCCGGCGGTCTCCCTGAAGTCCAGGGAGTGCGCCGTGGAGCCGACGAAGTACAGGTCCGGTACGTTGGCGGACTCGTAGTCGCGGTTGATGAGAGGGAACTTGGCCTTCCGTCCCGTAGCGCGCTCAGGCTTCGTGCACCTGCGCACGCAAGTAAGTCGTGTGAGGCGCTTTTCGGGCTTCGAGCTTACAAAAATTGCGAGGCTGTTCCCAAACAGCACCGGCACCCTTGAATCTACCAACATGAATCCCTATACCAACATCAACTTGCTCAGTCGTTCTGTGTAAGCCCCGATAGACTTTTGGCCTCACGCTCTCGAACATGCCATTAGCTATAGCTGCTTCTTTGGCGAGTTCGTAATTCATACTGTGCTGTGGTGCGCTTGGGAAGATAATTACAGAGTGAGGCGCACAAAAACACGTCACTCTGTCCTTACCTTCTAAGCGCACCTCTTCACAATACGCTAAGCTGAGCCTTTGCTGCTCAGTTAATCGAAGATAATCTAGCGCAGTTTCGAAGCTATTCTAGAAGTTTTCCGGGGGCGGGGGGGGGGGGGGGGGCGAGAAAGCTAGGTGGCAATTTTCGCAGCCGGTCGAGGCATGGATACGGCAGTTCAGACTTGCGGCCTGCACATAGCTGATGCGACCAACATAGTGCGTGGCGTTCCACTTGAGCGTGGACAGCTTCAAGCTATAGTCTTTCAAGAGTTCGTCATGGAAAGACATCGTCTTTACAAGCCGACCATCCTACGGTCTAGGTTAGCATGTTGCAGAAGCGGATCCTTTAGCTTTATTGCAATACATATAGCCTACAGAGCGTTCTCTTATTGACGAACCGGCTAGCATAGAAAAAAAAAAAAGCTTGGGAGACGCTTAAGCTTCGCCTTTTAGATTAAAACGCGATATCATCAAAGGGTCCCTGACTGCTTCTCAGACATTCCAGACAACTGCAGCTTATGCAACCGTAATCTTTACCGGGAAACACTTAAGGCGAACGTTATGCTCGAAGGCGAGCTTTCTGGTTCTTTTTTTTTTCTTTCCCCCGCACGGCCAGCACCGCCACTGTCGCGGATGCGCAGAGGCCAGCGCCATCTGGTGCTGCTGCAAGGAACCGAGGCACGGTCAACGCCAGCAACATCGTGCTCACTGCGCAACGGGGGCCCTTCAAGCTATCGCTTTAAAATATCGTTCTGTGTTACGTCTGCGCAGAAACATATTTGTTCTGAACGCGTTGTGCTGCTGTGTCGGCTTCGTGGTCGTCGCCGTCCGGTGCACTCACGGCGAGAACATGTCGTCGTTGTACGTGAAGCCAAGGCAGCGTATGACCACGTCGTACTCGTCCTCAGGCGGCACGTAGTTGAAGGCGCTGTCATTGCGCAGCTGCAGCGCCATCCGGCCGGACTGCGTTCGCACCAGCTGCAGGATGTTCAGGTTGGCCTCGAGCAAGCCGTCCAGCGACTTGAGCTGGTAGTGGTCCAGCAGCTCGTTGTTCACGGCCCTGCGTGCGTGCGTAGCACGGTATAGAAAACATTTCAAGGGCACTTAGGTATCCCTACGTGGATGAATGCAAGATCACTGCGACGTCCTCGTTCGCGTACTCGCGTGGACGTCCAAAGGAGCCGGGCGCAGCTACTGACTCAGAAGTCGAAGTCGAAGGATCGCCCATCGGAGCGCACGACAGAACTCACCGCACCGACTGGCAGCGCCTCGACTCGCGGTGCTATTATAGACCGAACACCGGCGCGGTCTGTCTCTGTGACCACGTGACTTGTTCGTCCGTCGGAGCCACTCCTCTCTCATTGGCGGAAGCGTAAATTTAAAAAAAAAGGTCAGGCGTAAGACTGAAGCAGAAAGAAGGCGTGTGACGCCAAAGAGACGTGTGTGACATGAACGGGACTTCCCGAGAGGAAACCAAACGCGTACGTGGCAACGTATTCCCCAGTCAGTGTCACTGTCTCCATACCAGTTGCGCTCACTGCGCGCGAAAGACGCGGGAAGGACACATCTTGGTCCTCGACCCTACATATAGTTCCGGATTGTCACCGACCACGTGTTTCAGCCAATATCTCGCGCGAGGACATCATATTGTCCGTCCACCTCAACCCTCATCCCCCATTTTTTTTCAGATTTCCTTCTGGCGTGTTCTCTTCCTTATTGTCCTTATCGCGCCGTGTTTTGCAAGTCTTCTTCGTGCTGCACCAAAGACTGATGACCGTGTTGTTGTGTGTTCGTACTTGTACCGTTCGCAACCGCACCTTCAGAAGGGCATGTAGTTGTATATGACATGTTAGCTAAAGCAATTTAGCACAAACATTTCGAGACAGGGACATGTTTGTCGTGATTTGTGTCTCTCTCTCGAGATTTTGGAGCTAAAGAGTTGTAAGTCACCTTAGCATACCGTAAAGAGGATAAAGGCGAAAGCATGCCCGCTCACGAGACATTCATTAAATAGCTTGACATTCTCATTCGAATGCGTTGTTACTTCCTATTGTTTTATCCCACTAAAGATCGTGAGTTCGAGTGCCTAATTAACTCGTTCTTCATAAGCGGTGCCATAATTAACTTCTCTTTAAGTAACACCAAAGGCCGTGGATTCGAGTGCCTTAATAGGCTGAATGAATTTTGGTGCCATTGAATTTTCCGGACGGTCAAGTTTTCGACCCACGAGCCATCTAAGGCTTAATGAGTGCCAGCTAACAGCTAGGTCCCACGTTCATCAATTTTCTGCGCTTCTCGTCGGCGTACATAGCTCGACAACGCACTGTCCTTGTGTATAGTCCCGTACGTGACCACATGTACGCCCTATCTGCCTCGAGGCCGACGTTATACCTCAGGTCTCCCACGTAGTGTGTGCTCCAGGCGAATCGCGGGGGCGAGCTGGCCAGCAGGTGGACGTAGTTGGCGACGCCGGCCACGTGATTCGCGGTCTCGAAGGCCGAGTTGCCGCGGCCCAGGATGAGCACCGTCTTGGCCTCGAAGTCGGCCAAGTCTGTGGACACCTCCTCGTAGCCCACGGTCATCTTGTGACCCTCGAAGTACGGCTGGTTCGGCTTGGACATGCCGTTGGCCATGAGCATATACTTGCACGAGTAGGTGTCCCCGCGCTGGTCTTCGAACTGGAACCTGTGGCCCGTCGGCGTCTCCTTGGGCAGCCGGCGAATGTTGCGAGCCTCGCTGTCGAACTGGACGCTGAGGCCGAGCTTGCGCCGGTACTCGTCGAGGTACTTGACCATGGTGTCCGCCTGAGAGATACAGCGCGAGAGGGAATTGATGCATGCGCCCTTATTGAAGAAAGACACCTTATTGAAGAAAGGAGTGGATATTAATAAAGATGATGGAGGAGAGGTCGGCCTGGAGAGCGTTTCTCTAGCCTGCTACTCCTCACTGGTGTAAGGAGAAGTTGGAGATACAGGGAGAGGCACGTGGCAGGTGATTATGTTATGGTACAATGAGCTACTGTATGCACGTTGTCCAATACGCGGATGTGCGCTTTAGACACACTACACGCAGGAGTAGTCTTGTCCACACAAATCTTTATCAAGCAAACACATTTCGCACTGTATTCACTTCTCAAAAGACCTGTTTCCACAGGTCCTATAGAGACGACCGTCTACGACAGTCTCACATAGAATGTTCAAGAGTGATGTTATGGTACGTTTGGCATGGTTTCTCTCTTCTTCCACGCGCCTAAAATCGTTTCAAGGGTATCACAGGAAGGTAGAGGCGGGGAAGTGGCCAGACGAGGGAAACGGTCGTCACGCCTGGAACCACCGTTTCCACTGGGAGACTTGTCGGACGTCAGGGGGTGGTGCAAGGGCCCTGCAGCCCAGAATAACTCTGTGTACTTTTCCGACTGCGAGGTTCGCTATACCAGCATATAACGTGCGGTTGGCGTGATTTAGATTTTTATACCCTCCGGCTGGGGTTTTCGTTACATCTAATGCCGACATCTCTGCAATCTATAGCAGAACTGTTCATAGCAGCTATGACTGTAAAATAAAGCACACGCAGAAGCACGAACACATACACACACATACACAACACAGACACGCGCACACCGCTCACACAAGGACACGGAAACACACATGTACAGACATCCGAATTTGCCCTTCCAGTAGAGGGTTATTATACCTAGATACGAAATAAAATTGTTCAATTCACGCAGACTCACGTGCGGGAAGTAGTCCCTCGAGAAGTGTTTGAAGAGCAGTGAGGGGTCGTCGCTGAGCAGGGAGTTCCAGTCGTGCCTTAGGTTGTACTCCGGGTTCTGCTGACCTGTGTAGAGCTTGTTGATGCTGATCAGCCTGCGGTGCTTCGGATACATGCCGAAGAAGTAACCTGCACGAAGAAAAAAAAATACAACTACAGTTTTGCCCGTAACGCGAAGCATTGAAGTGATAACTGGCGAGATAAAATGTGCAGGAAGTGCTTGTTTCCTGCGGCGTTTGTCGAAGTAAACATTCGCAGATGCGAGCGAGCAATCTCCTTTCGAAGAATTAAAAAAAAAGTGTATGCCGTATTGTTTGTGGAAGTTGCGCCTCCCGGAGGAGGTGACGTGAAAAGACTGCTTCTTCGATCCTCGTTTACCTGTCCGCGGACTTGGCCACTTGTCTCTGCTAAAACAGTATTCGTTCGGCCTCACGCTGTCCTTGCAGAAATCAAGACAACGTCTGCGCCATTGCTGTAAAACATGAGACGGAGCCGAACGCTGGAAGAAGGCTAATGATGACAGGCAGAAAAAAACATGCGGAAGAGGAAAAGATGTTTTAGGATCGCCTCCGCAACTGTGAAGGCAGCGTGCTAAGACACTGAGAAGGCGCGGACGGTCATTTATATCTAATACGCGAATGTTGAGTGGGCGTTAGCCAATCACGGGAGCTGCCGGAGCGATCGCGCTCTCCAGGATCAGTATATTCCTGGAGGTACGTCCTGGTAAGTCTCGATTTGTCGGTCGTTGCCTCCCGTTTAGAGGCAAGTATGCTCGCTTTCTTTGACTGTTACTCTTATACAAATCGTGCTTTTTGAATCTAAGCAGGGATGTATTGGGGCTTTTGCCTGTGTAGTGCTTGCATATGCGATATGTTAACTCAATGTAATAAATATCATGCAAAAAAAGAAATACTTGTGGCCCTCCCTCTGACATGTTCATAGTATTGGGTCTATACATCCTCGGGAGACTGTGTGATCGCCATTCCGACAGCCCGCGATCTGCAACATCCTTCTATCGTGAAAGTGTAGCTCATGTGAGAAGCGTGTACGCAGCGCACACTGTAAAATAATTTACGCCCTAGAAGTGAAAAAGGGTGTAAATGTATATAGATCACACCCTCACATCCAAAAAGGTGTAAATGTGTGAGTCTCATTTACATCATGTTCATCATGATCATGATCATCATGTTTATTTTACATTGACTACAGCATAGGAGTTTCGTGCAAAATTGCTAGAGGCACCACATTTACACCCTTTTTCATTTTTAAGGGTGCAAATTATTTTACAGTGCAGGAACTTCCCGCCCGACTAGATGCACTTGTTGAACACATGTGCGTGTTTGCCTGAGTTTTGAACGTGTGGCGATGTTTGCTCTGTAATATTTTCAGTTTTGTTTCCCATCTGATAATAATAAAAAGAAGAGTAGCTGAGAAGTAGGGTCGTGGACTGGCAATCTGTTGGTCGTAAAATCCCTGGGGTACAATGCGAATTGTCCTTTCCTTTTTCTAACTTTCCCGCAAATCATTTTAGAATTCCAGCGACGACACCGGCGGACATTAAAACGATCGACCAGAGAATTGAGTGAAGCCCATAACAGCTCTCGCTGTAAAAGTGACACTACCCGCCGCGCGCTCTACAAGGAACCTCGCCGCGTATGTATGTATATACATAGAAAAAATATAGTGAGTGATAAACAGGAGCTAAATCATGATGGAGGGGAGATAATATAAAATAAAGCGGGAAGAACAACACAGATTCATTCATGTGCATCACAGGCTCGCCGGGCGGCACTCCGAGAACAATGCAGAAGCGAGCCCAGGGAAGAAGCGCCATGGAAGATCTACAGTCGAGCACTTCTACAATGAACGCCTCTACAACGAAATTGCCCGTATAACGAAGTAATAATTCTGCCCCGGTTTCATTGTGAGCTGTGCGGCGCGCGACCTTTACAACGAAGTGACCTGTATAACGAATGATTTCGGAATCGCCCAAGCACTTGGCTATAAAGGCGTTCGACTGTATCCAGTTGTGGGTCGAATTCTCACCTATACGCGCCTCGCATCTTTAAATACCTGTCATGTTGCTCTTCTCGAAGACCATGTAGTCCCTTCCGGCCTTCTTGAGGTAATAGGCCATCTGCAGGCCAGCCGGCCCGGCTCCGATGACGCAATAGTCGAACTTTTTCTTCTCCTGAGACCCTCGCTGTTCTTCGGAGGTGGCCAGCGCAAGCGACAGGACTGTCGCGACCAGCACAGCCAGGCGGCAGTGCTGTTGGACATAATCATAATCATCATCATGTTTATTTTACATTGACTACAGCATAGGAGTTTCGTACAAAATTGCTAAAGGCAACTTCAGCGCCGAGATCGTTCATCCACCGCACACTGTAAAATAATACCCTTAAAAATGAATTAGAGCGTAAATCTGTCCATAACTCGCACCCTTACACCCTTTTAGGATGCAAGGGTGTGAGTTACACAGATTTAAGCCCTATTCACCTTTAAGGGTGTCAATTATTGTACAGTTTATATGGGAATGATGGGTGCAGTACGTGGATTTGCTTAATATTCGTCGCTTTGTGCCTTCAGAAGTTATTGTAGCATTATTTATTACGCTTTATGTCGAAGGATCCGCTTACCTAAAGGTCGACGCTGTCCAGACTGTAGCGCTTGCAGTTAGTAGCGGATTATTTTCAAAGTGGAGTGGCGCCAGACTCCGCTTAGTACTAAGTGCAGAACGGGGAATCCACGGACGCTTCAGCTCGGAGTAGCATATGCGAAAGGTGCCAGGACAGTGTTTTGTTTCGAAGTATCCGCTTATAACGAACTCTATTCCATATCCCGATGATTTCGTTCTATAACGCGGGTTTGCTGTATTTACTACTACTACTGCGTCCACCTTATACAAGTACGTCCCAGAAAGGGGACTCGCGTACACTGGCACGATCGAATACTGAGGATAGGGTAGGTTCGGAAATTGATGATCGTGTGTCTTCTGAACAAACGTGGATGTCTTTCCCGTATTTCTCTGTGTGGCGTCAGTCCCTTAACGAGAGTGATGGGACGGCTTGCACGACGTTTCTGACCCAAAAACAGAGAATCAAGGATCGCGAAAGGCGGTGCTGTTTCACTTACCCGTGATGTCAACACGGCGTTTGTCATCTTGATGTCTCCTCAACAAAACACTCGGTGGTTTTGTCTTCGATCACGAATGGACGCGATGTTTGCAGGCCTGCGTCAGGCGAAGAACATTGACAGGGTAAAAGGACCGACACTTGCTAACATTACGATGAGAAGCTCGTCAGAGGCTTGTCATTCTACAAAACTAACAAATTTGTAGAGTGAGAACAACTTCAATAAAGCATTGTCGAGGTTAGCAAAACTTTCCTGCTCGTCCTCCATAAACCTTCACCTTTGTAGAAAGCGTTCCCAATAATGAAGGAACTACTTCACAACTCTCACCAGTAAACGTCATGGGATATCAGTGTCAAATGACGTCAGCACGGCTGAGCCAGTAGGAACACGCATGTCGGAGTTCTGTCATTACGGTTTCTCAAGAACGAGAGAATTACTTCGAAACTCCATGTTCACAGGACGCACATAACCACCAAAACATTCGGGTCATGTGACGTCAGCAGACGGCCGCGCCAATAGGAACACGCATATCGGAATTCGACCGTTACGGCATTTGTAACTATACATTGCTCTTACTTCCGCAGCACCTTCAATATAACTTCTCTAAAAATAAAAAATGAGCTATCCCACTTATGAGGTTGAGAGCTTAAGGTTAAGGTGAAGTGCAGTCGGTGTATGGTAGTAAGCGTACAACACCTTCGTGGCAGGCCTCGATGTCGTCTGCTTCGCCTCCGAGCAGACGGCTTGTGGTGGCTGCGGCGGCCGATCCAGAAGTCCGGAAAGTGGCTCCGCCCAATGCTCTTTAACTTAAAGATGAGGTTCGCGCCGCGGTTCGTGCATAGTTTACACGCGGTTTAGGCACTGCGCGGACACGTGATCCGACTTCTCGCGCCTGATTGGTGCCCCCACATTCGCACATCGAGACTGTATCCGCAAAGCCCTCCATCCGGTCGATCTGCTTCCGCGTTCCGGAAAGTCTGATCGTAGTGCGAACCGTCTGTATTTGGTTGCGGCGGGTCTTATGGCGGATAGAGATTGACTGACGTAATCCTAACGCGTAAATGTATAATCAGTCTCGCAAATCCTCCTTAAGCCGCCTCTTCGGTGCCCGTCGGTTGGGAGCTAAGCCAGCGTTGTTCTTCGAACGAGGCTTAGGGCTCAGCTCTGCGTAACTGAGCGTCGCACTTACGTTGCCTATTCGGGGTTCTCCCAAAGTCTGTTGCTTGTGTTCGTCGCGCGACAGATATGAGAGAAGCGAAGACGGGGTGTAAAAGCAACAGGCTTATCGCTCGTGCGTTCATCGAAGAGTAGAAACGTTGCTCTATATGCACTATTATTACGCCCTGTTGAATGCGACTTCGCTTTTTTTTAGCTGCATTCTTTATCAGTGGTTTAGCTATGATAAGTTGCGGGCCTAATCAATGCCGGGCATTTTATTTTTAGATGACACACGGGGCCTATATGTGTCTAGCTGTGACAGATAGCGCAGTTGTAGTCCTTGAGCTGGATTACTAAGAAGGGCGGACATTGACATGCGCGAGAAATCGAAATGCATAATCGATTAATTAACAAAGTTTCACTAAATACAGTGCGGTATATATTGCAATCTACGAATTGTAGCCGGTGAATTTGAAAGGCGATTATCTGCTCGGAACAAGTTCTCAGAATGACACCACTCCGAGATATTCTTTGCAAACGGTGTGCGACGAACTACAATGTCGTTCCAGTCCCAAAAGTAACTGGAACAGCAGTTACATTTTTCTGCAAGTTTGACGGCGTATATCTCGAAACCGATACCACGCTCAAAATTCGTTCGAAATTGGCAAGCCTTGCAAACTCACTGGCTACAATTTGTTCATTGCAATATATACCATAAAATAACTGGTTAAAAACTTAACTTCTTAATTTTTGATAATTAATGTATTACGCATTTCGGTTTATTATCCAAGCAATGTCTGACTCTTCGAGCAACCTAGTCCAAGGAATAAAATTGTGCTGTCAGGCACAAACAGTCTTTAAAAGTTCTGTATATAGTCTAACAAAAAAAAGACACGTACAAGATACGGAAGCGGTCCGTCACCACAACTTCAATTTTGTCAGTGCTTTCCGCGTACGAGCTCATGCGTCAAATCACTCCGTAACCAAACCCCCGGCGCAGCCCGACGTCTATGACGTGTTACCGGCTTCCAAAAATCGCTTCCGTCGCATCCAACCGGCAAAAACATGGCCTTTAAGATCCGCATTTGAAATCCAGAGGGCGCCACCCTACGGGGCGTGGATTTGTACACCACCTATTGTGACGCACAGTTTAACCACAGAGCACACAAACGCTAATACTCCAGTGACCTCCCCTTATTTTTCTTAGCTGTTGGTGTGAAGCGTCGGCATATATTTGGTAACTTGTATTTATTTTATGATTTTCCTTTGACGAGAACATCCACGGGACACACAACAAATTTGTCAAGCGCTTTGTAGTCGGCCAAAGCGTCCCAATCTATGGTATGTCGCTACCAGTTTTGCTACTGCCACACAGCACCTGCCTGGGTGCATACATGAACGAAGGAAAGGTTATTATTGTTATTTGGTCCGCACGCATCAAAATATTCACAGAAAAGAGGAAGAGAGGTACAGTGTAAAGTAATATACGCCCTTAAAAGTGAAAAAGGGTGTACATCTGTCTGTAACTCACACCCTTCACACACAAAACAAAAGTATATACAGTACACCCTTTAAATTGACAAGGAATGCAGTATGCTTATAACTCACTCCCTCACATCCAAACACCCATGTTATTGGCGTAAGGGTGTGAGTCACAGACAAGTTTGCACCCTTTTTCACTTTTAAGGCTGTATATTATTTTGTTTTGGGTGTAACGGTGCGAGTTATACACAGATTTACACCATTTCTCACTTTTAAGGGTGTATATTAATTTACAGTGCCGCTGGCAACTTCCACCAGAGGGTCATAACGCCTGCCTGAACTGGAAGAGAAAATGTACGCAGAAAAAAAAATAGTGAATGAAGAACAGGATATATATCAAGAGAGAACGAAAATACCCCCCCCCCCCCCTACCCCCACAAAAAAAAAATGCCATGGAGATTTGCAAAAACGGCAAGAAATAAATCAGGAGGGAAAATATACATGGTAACACAAAGGGCAGTGCCTCGCTATTTGAGGCCCGATATGATTGCCTATAAGGACAAGAACATGCCGGAGCAAGTATTCCCAACACATGAGGCATGTGTATGCTGCAGCGAAAAATCTGGAGACTGACTCGGCACATCTTTATGGAATATGCGAAGGTATTCACCTAGCGAAACCCGTAGGTAACGCCCACCGTCCTTCCAGAAGCCGTGCGATTCAAATCGGCAGAAGTATTAATCGGTCAGCAGTCGAGATAAGCAAGCATGGTTTAGAGTATTGGTCGATGAAAAAAAAAAAGCAGGGAATAAACTGGCAGGACCGGGTCCGTTACAGGCATAGGTAACTGCACAATATAGAGATAAAGGTTTTAATGGAGAATAAAAATATCAATGGAGAGATAGGCAAAATGCTGGGCTGCGATATAGGTGTAGTAAAGCCTGATTAGATCAAGTAGGCTAGGTGACTAAATATTTGTCACCGCCCCCGTTTCAAAGAGTATGCCAGTAAAGATCACCGCCATCTGCAGTACACGGCTCCGGTAACTTTCGGTAATGCTTAAACGGTAATTAGTTTGAGGACAAGCGAAAACTCTCTAAAACGATAACTATAGCCGAACAGTACAGTTTTAGACGAAACACAGGGACGACGTCCGGCTTTGAATACTTCCGATAACAGCGTATACCACCTGCCGTGGAGTAGTGGCTTGCGCTGCCGAGCCCGAGGTCGCGGGAACGAATCTCGGCCACGGTGGCCCCATTTCCATGGAGGCGAAATACCAGAGACGCCCGTGTACCATGCATGGGGTGCACGTTACGGAACCCCGGATGGTCACAATCAGTCCGGAGTCCCCCACTACGGCGTGCCTCATAATCGTATTTTGGTTTCGGCACGTAAAACCCCAGAATGAAGTGTTTTTTTTTCTTTTTTAATGCGAAAGCATTATATATGCCCCATTACGCGAAAATCCGGCGTCGTCGACGGCGTGACCGAGCGATGGTACCAGAAATGGCCGACGGCGCAAAGGGTAAAATAAACGTCGAACAATGCTCGGACTGACGTCGAATTTGTCAGGGAGTTTCCTGTAGACGAAGTAACTTAATGGCTTCGCAAAGAAAATTTGCTACATTTCGGTCTGCGTGGGAATCGAACCCGGGCCACCCGGGTGCGAGACGATCACGCCTCCCCGACGCCACGGCGGCTCCACGGTTCCGGCTGATTAAAAGTGTACCCAGTGCGTGTGTCATTGCACACGTCACGTCGCAGCCATCTGGCTGAGTAAAGGTTTCACCGAAGGGACTATATTGCTTTCGAATTCCCACACGTAAGCAATCTTAAGTGTATCTGCCCAATTTTTTTTTCAGCTTTTCTTAAAGGTAGTATATTCTGAGCAACATTGAGTGCAGTATGCAACTATAATGTGGCTAGGTTCTCACGCGCGTACACGGCAAGAGGCAGCGTAACTCACCTTGAAAGGCCAACGGTGACTATAGCCCCCCGCGAGCCGTCGAAGGCAGTAATCAAATCCTACTTGTGTTGGCGCTCTGCTGTAACATTGCGATTCGTGGCGTTTGTTATAAAGCTCACCGCGGACAGCGTTGTATATCTCTCTTTCGCTTCATAAAGCTCGCGAGGGAGGTGTCGGTGATATCTCGCGCTTCGTATTTTGTTTTTGTCTTTAACCTATTGTATTTGCGAGCAATATCTCTCAAACCCTATACATGTCCCACAAGGACGGCACGTGTAAGAAAGTGCAGAGACCGCACACAACGCCGATCATCGCGGGCTCTTATGATACGGCGATGATTTCGTTAATTGGGGCGTGCGAGTCGTATACTTATCGGACGTTGGCGCCGTGTAATTCCTGGGACACTGAGCTCGGCTGATTTGCCACATCGAAATGGCCGCCTTTGTCAGTAACCTTCAACGTTGAACAGAGCTTTTATGGAACGATTGCGGTGAGAATACATGCAGTATAATTGATGCCATAGCGCTGAATTGACACAGACAAGAAAGTCGACAGGACGTGCCCTGTCTTTCGTACTTCGTCTTTCTTGCACGTTTCAAGTCAGCGCTATGACTTCAATTACTGCAACGAACCAACTAGTCAAAAAATCTGTACTCCTCGAACACATGCGCGTGCAACATGGATTGCCCTGACCACAGGAGCGACCAGCGCACCAGTAGTATTGCACTGACTCCAGCAATTGGCATCTCGGAAAAGGAACGTCTTAAAAAAAAAAGTCGCAGTTTCGCCCGAAAGGCGAAGCATCGATTACGATAGCAAATTATTATAAGCTATATGAAGTAAAGGTGGACGTTTTATCGGCCGTATAAACTTGCAAACATTCGCTTCTTAACTAAATTAACAAGCATGGTGTCACGCGCACACGGGCATGCAAACATGAACGCATCTCACTGATAAACGCGGACACTCGCTGTCAAAACGCTGGCGTGAGGAAGGGCGGCGGCAGCAGCAGCGAGCGAATTGACCTTCGTGATGCTTCTCGCTTCAAAGCGAACCAAGCGGCGCACACGAAGCTACCCCGCCTTCCTCCCTTGCGCGCGTGAGGTCGAGTCACCATCCTCGGCTAACCATCACACGCCTTCACTCGCACTCACAGCATACGGCGCGCGACCACGATGTTATCGCACTTGGAATTTATACGGAACGTCACGGCGACGCCGACGACGGCGGAAATGCGCCGTCCATATAATTGATATCGCAATGAAAGGAAAATGTATCTGTCAGCGCAAGTACATTCGTGAGAGCGGTGCTGTCCTTGTCGTTATTTACTTGTGTTCGCGTTATTTTGCTTGACAGTTGCAGCGATGGGTGGCGGTTAGAAGCTAAAGCTTGCTACGCTTTCATTGCATCACACTTCGGGCGAAACTGTCCGATTTTATTTTCTGACAGTGTTCAATGAGAGGTAATTGCAATCAGTTATCTAACTCGCGCATTACTGTCCTAATTATCAGGACGTCGATTAAGAAGTTCTGAACAGTTATATTAACTAACCATTGAAATTGGAAGTTTTAGGCAGGGTACAATTAGCGAGCTTAATTTTTCCTGCAGGAAAAACTCGCGATACATGAAATATACTGCGTGATTACGCACCAACCCACACCATAGAGCAACGCCTTTCAAACAGGCTCGCTGGGTACGAATTATTGCGGCCCGAAACATCTATCGCCTATCGTTCCTTATCAAAACAATGGCGACGCGCTGTCTCGGGAAAGGCGCGACAGATAAAGCGGTATCCCTACCACTTATATTTTATTTTTGGTAAGAGCGAGAGATAAACCCGTACTTTATATAATATCAATGATGTAGTCGGTGGAGGCCATCTGTCCAAGGCCTCGCTGGTACAGTTCAACAGGTGCTGCAGTTCACAAACTTCACCAGGTGCTCCTGTGCCGGCAAGGCTTGTGTCAGCCACGGGCACGCAGCCGATGGGGTAGTAGGGTGGAAGGACAGGAGTAGAAATGGGAAAGAAACAGCTGCGTGGGGGGAGGGGGGGGGGGGGCAACGGCCACATAATGTGCTGGGGTCTTGGGCTAACCCACACAACAAGGACTGAGAGGTCTGGGTTCATCCGAGAAATGTGTTCATCCAGCGCACGCGGGGGAGGGGGGGGACTCTGCAGGGGGAAGGGGGGGGGGGGGGGACGCGCTTGAGAAGACAATAGGGTTGTACAGTTGGTAGTGTCACTAGTATGGGAGTTGGTTCGGGAATGTCGGGAGCCTGGCCGTTAAAGCTTCACTCGCGAGCTTGTTTTAGCCCGTTCATTCCCCGACATTCCCTCGATCGTCACGCGGTGTGCTTAAATGTTTGCGTTACGAGATAGCAAATGGTGGCAGGAAGCGCACTCTGCAAACGGTTACGACAAGCGTCCATGGAGTCAGCAAAATGTGATCGGAGGCTGTTAGGAATTCTGTGGTATAGATTACGGGAGGCTGGCAGCCAGGGAACGCAGCTATACGTGAGCGTAGGATCAGCAGTATATAAGCGGTTCGCACTGAACTACATATTTTGAGACTGTGAAAGTACGGTGAGTCCAGAACCGCGGTGTGAAAGAACAAGGGTGCGAGGAATGAGTGCGGAGGATGCGTTGGTAATATTGAACGCTGGCTTCACGCGGTGAAACGTCCCGGCGGGGGTGCATGCGATGTGGATGAGGGGCGACATTCAGAGGCTTCGCGTATAGCAGCAGGGAGTATATACTGTAAGAGGTGGAGTAGGGACCGTGTAGACCCTTTTTCCGGTGATCCCGCGGGCGCTGCCATATTTGATCACGTGGTAACGCGTCCAGTGCTTGCCTAAGCCGCCTTCGTTGCCTCCGTGTTTCCAATGTATGCGTACGGCGCCGGTGCGGTGCAGCAAACCTCTGATTCAACACATATTATATAGACGGCGCCTGTGTGCATGGCACGAAGCTTTGACCACAGCTTTAGAGGACATGTAAGTGCTTTCGGAGCTCATCACGCCTTGTACAAATGGTGCGAGGAGTGTCGGTGCTTGTACTAAAAGCGGGGCTGTAGAAGTGTATTCCAGGCTGTCCAAACTTCCCGCTTAAGAACTAAATCAGGATCAGTGTGTTTTACTCTTCGTTATTTATTTGGCAAACATGTTGAAGTAGCGGCCTTGTCACGTTTCCGATTCAGTAAATTTCCTCGGTGCAGTCACTATCTGATTGTTTATTGTCAGCCTAAGTGCTCGCGATCGTGCTCAGTTGCGATATATTTGTTATTGCTGCGCTCGGGGCTTGGAACGTAAATGTTCTGTACTTTGTGATAACTTGTAGCAAAGACGTATTATTGCGAGTCACTCGATTACTCTGTGGTCAATCTCGAAACGTCAGCTTCGAACATTCGTTTGCTGCCGGTGTAGACGCTGCATAACCCATGCTTCGGCGCATTGATTCCAGTGTGCGCCCATTCACTTATCCTTGACACGTTGGCGATAGAGGGGGCGTAGTTTGCGTGTGAGTAGAGGTTTATGCGTGTAAATAACGTGCCGGAGACTTAAACCACGGAGCGGCGCTACTCCATTTGTCACTGTATAACGAGCGGCACTCACTCTTAATTGCCGACGTTCTGGGTTCGAAGTCCTTTCTTTGGAGGTTAGCGATACAGCTCTGGCGGATGAGTGAATCTCTTCTTATCCTCGAGGAAAGCCGTGCATCGCCAAGGGCCGGCAACACATGCAGTCCTTATATGTAGCAGCGGCGCCACACAGATTCATTCCATTCCTTAATATGCGAGTCACTATTTTTGAAGCCAACTGCATGCAGCACACGCCTTGTCTCTCTCGTTCCACATTTCGTAGTATGTATGGAGTGCGTTAGCATTCATGGAGCACAGTGTGCGTTATAGCGAACACCCAGTTACATTTCCGACAGCTGATGATACAGTAGCAAGGCAAAAGCAGTAGTGGTTTCGTTTTCGTACGCTTCCGCTGAGGCAACGTGCGCCGCGCCGCCGAAAGCGCCATCTCGCTGCTCTAGAGCAAACTGCTCCGCGAACAGTGCGAATAGGATGGAGTTGCTACACGCGATCGAGGATAATGCGGCCCTCTTGTTGATTGCCTTTACGAACGGAGAGAATCTCGTCAGTCGTGTCGTGAAGGCCCGTCTGGAGCAGAAGGGGGGTACTGGCACTGACAGGGAGACCTTTCGATATTTCGCGGGCCTTCTTTTATTATTGTTGGTATTATTGCGATAGTAACCATATGGACAATACAGGCAAATATTCGCCGTCGGCGTCGCCGTGAGGTTCCGCATAAAGCCCAATTGCGATAAGATCGCGCCCCGCGCGCTGTGAGTGCGAGAAGAAGGATGGTGGCTTATTCGTAAAGGCCTGACCACACGGAGCGCGGGATACGCTTCTCACTTAGCCTATACGTGAACGTACGCTCCTCCGAGTCCGTACGCGTGTGGACAATGGCGGCGAGCAGCCACTCCGCTGTGGAGAGGAAACCAGCGGAGCCAGCAGTCCACTCCGCAAATACGCTGGCCGCCCCAGCGTACCGCACATGCGCAGTGGGGTCCCCGCTCGCCCGCTGGCACGTAAACCCGCTGAGCTAACTCTCTAATCACGGGAACGAAATATATGCGTCGACTAGGCAGTTTCCAGAGCGAGCGCTGTTGAGACCGAGGAACGGGCGATAGCGTTAGCCATCACGACGAGACCGCACTGGGAATGCGTCATACTTCTGACGGACTCTCAGTCGGCATGCAGAAATTTTTCCAGGGCCAAAATTTCCAGGGCAGCACATCACATTCTGAGTGGCGCGCACCAGCTCCCACCATACATACAAATCGTGTGGACTCCGGGGCATGAGTCCTTACGCGGCAATCAGCAGGCTCACGCCTACGCCCGAGCGCATGCACACCGGGAGTCGCGAGGGGGCCACGCCGAGCAGTTCCATCTCGAACCCATACCGTTAACCTACACGCACATGCAACACTATCGCCTTTCACGCGTGAGGAAGCCGTAGTGTGGCGAAAACTGCAGTCACATATCCACATTTGAGTCTCTACCACGCCATACACCCTGCGCTGTATTCCAATAAATGCCCACACTGCTATCAATGCGCCACGCTTTACCACGGTTACGTCTCAACCTGGACCAGCGTAAACCTTGGACGTTTCCCACGAGGCAGCTCCTTTCATCAGCGTCGCCCAGACGGCGACAGTGCCCGACACCGACGGTGACGGGCAGACAAGGGTCCCAAATCGGCAGTGCGCATCCTTTGGGAGTTGCCCCGAGGCAGCCCCCTTTCATCAGCGCCGGCCAGACGGCGACAGCGCCCGACACCGACCATCACAAGCTGACGTGTCCTGAGGCGAACTCAGACTTTTAATATGCTCCTTATGGAGTGGGCTTCCGTACCAGGGGCTAGTGTACATAATGTAAATTAAACCATTTTTCCTTTTCCTACTATTAAAAAAGTATGGGGTTTTACGTGCCAAAGCCACGATCTGATTATGAGGCACGCCGTAGTTTTTGGACCACCTGGCGTTCTTTAACGTGCACCTAAATCTAAGCACATGGGTGTTTTCGCATTTCGCCCCCGTCGAAATGCGCCCGCCGTGGCCGCCTTTTCCTACTATACCGGATGTATTCATCGATGGGCTTGGTGGATTCTTGACCCAAACGTCACCTCGAGCCGCACCACCACATGGTATGGGCTTGCCCGAGCACACCACAGCCCACACCCATAGCACACCCTACCACACGGCAGTGGGGGGCAGCGTTGTCCAGCTCCGACTCGACGGACCAGCTCAACCTGGTCAACCGAGCGAGAAGGGCAGCTAAGGCCGGCCGGACTGAGGGCACCACCCACTGCAGAGCGGAGGGTGGTGCGCTCGTGTGCTCGTGCATGAAGTTTATTCTCTCTCTCTCTCTCTCGTCGCAGACGCGTGACGCGGAGCTAGGCGCGTACGATAGCCACATGTGGTTGGGCCTGCATGTGCACTGTCCTCACGCGCGACCAATGGTGGAGGTCGCGTGATGAAGTGCGCGCAAAAGGGGGTGCCCCCCCCCCTTTTAAACCGGATGTAGCTGCGCGTGGTGTACACGCGCCGGAGCGCATACGCGGCGCGTGCGACCTATCGTTAAGGTAATGTGCGGCGGGCGCAAAGTTTGGGCGAGCTTAGATGGCTGGTGGTTTCGCGCGCGCTGTCTTCCCACGCGCGTATAGCGTTGGATGTCGTCTAATCTCAAGTTTCCTAGACCAGGTGAAGCGAGAATCAGCCCGAAGCGTTCGCGGCCCGAGGCCGGCGCTCTACGTCAGCATTGTGACGTACAGCGATTGTTCGCGATCACCTCTTCATTTTTGCCTGTGCGCGTATGAATGAATGCTTGTTGGTTCATTTAGTGAGAGAATACCTACTGCAGTTTATTATGAACGCTAAATTTATCTTGCTGAAAACAGGCCTGTTCGATGTTTGTTAGAACTGCACACAAAGACAATAATTAACGAGTTTGATAATTAATTGGAATTAGTTTATTGAAGTGCGCCAACAAAATTATTAGCGGCTTCTTAACTGAACTGCACACATAGACAGTTTTAGCAGAGCGTTACCGTATACCGGCTGCCACGACTGCGCATGCGCGAAGTTTAACGGGCTCTGGTGAAGTTTACCGAAGTGCTTCGCCATGTACCGTTGTGCAACGACATGGCAGCACCAAGGCTTCTCGCTTCGACCCTAAATTCGCCCGTTACATTTGCTGTCCGTCGTGAGAGCAAGGAATAATAGCTAAAATCCGCTTAGTTACATCTCACGCCGAGGGCAAATTATAAGTGCTATATTGTATTTATTATTTAGATCGGTTAGTTGTTTCGAGAGACGCCATCGATGCAGAAAAGTGTGCCGATTTTTATTCAATACGGGTGTCACGCGGTGCACTTCTGATCGCGATCAAGCCCGATCCGGATCGAATTTCTCGGTCGTGATTGGCTCCTTTGCTGAAGCTGCCCGAGGGAACCAGTCGCAGTCGAGAATTTCGATCCGGATCGGGCCTGATCGCGATCAGAAGTGGTCGTGTGACACCGGCATAACAGGTGGAGCAGCTAGCTGCCTTTGGTAGCATACACAGTTACTCTAATACAGCGTTGATTGACGCTGAAAGTTGTGGCGCCATCTCTTAGGTGAAAGTCGACACACGTTCCAGCTCCCATGGTCTCCGATACCCGCGCGCGCCGGCAGGTGCACGCCAATCTCGAAGGCTATGTTCTAGCACACGCGCAGTCATGCTAGCCGGTATCGATATACGGTAACGTTTTGCTAAAGCAGTCTAGTATGTACTTGATTTTGTTCGCGTACAATTATCCATGTTTTTTTTTAAATAATCGCCCCACGTTAGCTGGGACTCTTTGTAATTGCGTAGCGAGATCGACCGGTTCCGCCAATGCAAGTCCTTTAGTAGTACCGTGAAACAGTACAGGCTGTTTTCTGTTTTTCTAGGCTAATGCATTTCTCGACAGTTATACCAGCTGAATTCTAAAAAAAATTTTTTTAGATCGACCGCACAAGTTGTAATCTCTGTGAATCGAAGCTTTCATGGAAGCGGTTACTTAAATGCAATATGCAGATAACTAAACGCGATGCGTTCAGTTGCCTTTATTGTCATCTGCGCAACATATAATCTCATGCGATGTTTATGCGCCGTGTCAGTCACAACTTCAGTGCGGTGCCATGTTAATGCGCTCACAATTTATGATCTTAAATGCGTACAGCACGACGCAGTGAAGACGCGAGGATCGACAAAGCGGTGAATTGAATTCTGGACTTATACGTGCCAAAAACGCGATTTGACTACGAGGCACGCTGCAGTTTAATTTTGACCACCTGGGCTTCTATAGCTTGCCCCCAATGCGTCGCGGGACACGGGCGTTCTTGCATTTCGGCCCCATCGAAATGCGGCCGCCGCGGCCGGGTTTCGATCCCGCGACCTCGTGCTTAGCAGCGCAACACCATATAGCCGCTAATCCGTCGCGGCAGGTTAAGGTTGGAGGTGATGTTTGTAGAGGGAAGAATGGTGAGTGTAAATGTACGCCGATGAGAGGCGTATACGACGCGAAGGACAGGGTGACTATTACTTTTCCCGTTTCATTCGTATACGTTTGGCCTAATGGAAAGTGGCGCGCGCGTGCATGCATGCATGCTCTCTCGCGAACGTTGTCTCGCGAGCACGTGACGTATACGGGTGACGCGAGTCACGTGCATATTCGAATGCAAGACAGCAGAACCAGCCATGGTCAGAAAAATCTTTGAGATTTCGCTAAACAAGTTACGGTTAAAAAAAGAAAACAAAAAAAAAGGGGGGGGAGGAGGGGTTCTGTGGTGTAATTGCTTGCCCCCCATCCAAGTTTGTGACTCGATTTATGTGGAGCTCTCTGGCATTCATGTAATGGGGTGCGAGAACGGCACCGCTGCGACCTCGAAACTGGATTTGGTCGATTATTTGCAAACATTTCCAGCTGAAGCGACCGCATTTTTTTTTTTTTTTTTGTCTGTTTGACGCATTAGCTTGGCAAATGATTGGTGGTCGCAACTATAGATCATTTTTTTCACATAAGTTACGGCCTTACAAAACCTGGCGCCAAGTTTTCAGGTATAATTACGCCGTTCATTTCATCTTTCACCAAACATCGAGACATTTTCAATATAGTCGTCGTAGCCTGAAATCATATGGCTCATATACCTTCGAGCGGGATTGGTCACACAGAGGTAACGAAATGTACACACGAAAAAGCAAATGAAAAAAAAAGAAATAAAAAAAAAACAATTGCAAATGGAACATTGCATAACACATGGGACAACAAAATTTTTATTTTTATAAATTGAAGTACACCATTGAGTCGGCAACCTTGGCAACTTAACTTTCCGGCCGCTTCAATGAAGCAATCATGTTATTAGATTGTTACAAGAAGAGATGTTAATAATAGAGAAACCAGATTTATGAAGGTAAAAATTCAGACGCCCAGCTCTAGAACGGAAGCTTGATACATTGTGTGTCGCCTCGCATTGTCGTGAAATGCATTCGTTTGTGTTCCACCTGAATTGTAGGCGCTATGAATTACTCATTGAAGTCGGCTTCCATCTCCTTTTCTCTTTCTTGCAAGCGCCCCGAAGCATCGGGAATGTTCTGGAACAGATCGATGCGACGGCGGTGCCTCGATGTCCTCCTCCCCCGCCGCACCAGACTGGTAGCGCCACCTTGTGTCAGGCGCGCTCAACGACTACGGCGGTATGCCATCAGTTACCGGAGGTGGCGCCGTGGGATGCCAGTGATCAGAGTAACTGTATATGCTCCCTTGGTAGCATATACCGTAACTCTACCAGTGATGTTATGGAGAGAAAAACCCGGTAGTCAATCAGAAGGCGGTGACCCCGGGGGTTAACTGTTTCCGTCTTCTGCCTGTGAGAGCGTAAAGAAGTGCAAATAGATGGTTAATATGCCTATAGACTCTAATGTCATCCGTACGCATGTGTCCATATGTCATTGTCCCTATAAAGCCGTCTTAATAATGTGTTCGCTGCAAATCTCTTGCCTGTAAAATGCGTGCAACTACCCACGCCGTCGTCTCTCTGTCTGCGCAGACCCCGAACACCAATAGTGTACCAAAAATTAAAATACTTGCAGCAGGTAAACATCATCATTCATCATCATCAGCCTATATTTCTGCGGGACGAAGGCCTCTCCCTGCGATCTCCAGTTACCCCTGTCTTGCGCTAGCTTATTCAAACTCAGGCCTGAAAATTTCCTAACTTCATCACCCCACCTATATTTTCAGGTAAACATAGGAAGGAACAATTAAGAAATGATGCGATGGAGCTAGGTATGCACCACGCCCAGCGCAACGTACGCATAAAAGCGTTGAAACAGGGACCTGAACCTGGCATTTGCTTCAGCGCACCAACCACACCGTCAAACGATACACTTTCATATCCGACTCCCACCTTTTACGAGATGACGCATGACATGCGTGGCACAAGATGGCAAGGTGGGATAGTTGGTTAGGATAGTTGGTTAGGTAAGCAACACTGACTAAACACGGCAACGCGGCACATCGCGATGTTTTCAATTAGAGCACTGAAATCAAACTACTGGCCCCGTTTCTGCAATAATGTCCTGAATTCATGACGTCTTCATGAAGTCATCAGATTCTTTTACGGAATTTAGGGAATACGTTTTATTCAACGTCATCGCCAGCAGAATCAAAGCTGTCAGTAACCGGAACATAAGGAGGTAACGGGGTTGCACAGCTGTCAGCCAGCTGCAGTATTTTTCACATCTAAGTTTTTTTTTTTTTTTGTTTTGTTTATCGACGTCAAAACTTGACGTCGAAACATAGCGCTCGGTCGTCGTCAAGGACCCCGAATATTATTTGCCCCCTTCAGCGAGCTCAAAACAACGCTGCGAGCGCGTCGGACGTGACACGCGTCAAAAGAGTTTTGAAATTGGCGCGCCGCGTCTCGAATGTTCGCGACGCCTCGAGAAGCTTGGCGCCGGCGGTCGCGAGGCACGCGAAACAGCGCGACATTTCGAGAACGTCAGACGAGTTTCGAGAAGCTTCTCGTTCTCATTTCCGCGTCGCGGTGGCGCTAGGTTCCACCCAGCTTCCTCTGATTCGTCGGCTAAAATCGTGACGTTTCGCCGCTCTCGTTCTCGATTGGCTCTGGCGACCGGTGACGCCCCGGTTACGTCACGCACGTTGTCCCTCTTTTTCTCGTCTCTGCCTTGCTGCGTGTAGGTGGACGAACGCGTTGCGAGTTTTTTGCGCTGTGGGGGTAGCCGATAAATATGAGCTACAGACGAGTGCCGTTTCAGTTTAATCCCGACCGAAGCTCGGACGAGAGACGATCGGAGATACTGCGAAGATTCGGGTTTCAGCCCGAAGAGGATAACAACATGTTCTACGAGACAAATTCGCCCTCATGGTCGACGGACTGGGCCGGCCGTTTCCACAGGGTAAGTAGCAGCATCTCTCTCGACATCCCGTTCGTCGTGCGATTGCGCAAGCAGCTGACAACGCATTTCGCGCCCAGCGGCTGCATTAACGCGCCTTCCTCGCCGCGTTTGTAGGGGACAAGTCTAAGCGTAGTCGTACTTTCGCGTGTCAAGCAGCATCGATTCTGCGAACGCATCAAGCATTCTATAAATGGGCCAATAGTAACGGGAAACTGCTGTGGCAGCGCACGGGTGTTGGCCTGGCTGCGTGATTGGCTTGGCTATGATAGCCCCGCATTGATTTGGCCGCGCATCGGCCGTCGATCGTCTGTTTGAAGTGCTCCTCGCAGTCGTCTGCTTCACTAATCCGGTTTCTCTCTAGGGCTGGCTAGCAAGTAAGCGTAATCGTTGCGTGGCGTGCGAAGTCCAGTCCAGAACCAGTCGAGCGAAGTCCGAGCAGCGAAGGCTCTTCGTGCAATCATCGTCTCGCGCGCCGCGTAACCTTCAAGCGGCGCTGTGGCCGGAGACCTTGAACGCTCGCTATGTGAGCTGCAGTACGGGACTGGCCGGCGTAGGCAAAGCAAATACAGAAAGACCAGCCGAACGATCCCGCTTGCTGGAAAAAAAGGCGAGGTGGAAAAGACGCCGAGGCAGGGGGAGAAAATTGCAGTTCATAACGGATTGCCGAGCATGTGTGGGGGGTTCGTTGTTGGCGGCTTGGTTTTTTCGGCAGCGCGTTCGACTTTCTTGTTTTCGTTGGTTCTTTAGGGCTGCCGCGCCGACCGTTCTTTTTTTTTTTTTTTTTCGGAATATTTTTAGACGGTCAGCGAAGTTGCTATTTTGCGTGGTCGCTTGCCTCCCGCAGCGTTTGGGCGGTGCGACGTCATGAGAGCGCTACGCCATTTGACAGGCGGAAACGTCGCGAAAAAAAAATAAAAAATAAAAAAAAAGTGGAACGGAGTGCGGGCGAGGTTAGAGGAGGGCGCCGAAAAAGAATTTTTTTTTTTTCCTCTCTTCTGTTCGTCACTTCCGTTTCGACGGTCTTCTGGTGCGCGCTGTGTGTGCTTTTTAAGCCGTCGTGCTGCGGATCATCTGACTAGGCGTTTGATCGTCAGCCTGCTTTCTTTTTTGACCGGATTTGGAAGCGTGCGCATCGCGGGATATGGCTGGACGGAAGCGAAAATCTCAGGTGCATAGACTTTAGACCATCTGCAATGCAGCGAGCTTGTACCTTCTTGTGCGATCGAATTGTACCCTCAATAGAGTTATCAGAAGAAGCAGACGACAGTGTGTGCTGTCACGTTCAGGCTGTAATCTCTAGTACAGTTCTGGGTTTGTGTGAGCGTCGCATCAAATGCTGCAAACTGACCTGTTATTGCTTTGCTTACGGCAGGTAATTTGCTATCGGAGAACTTCTTCGATTAATCTGCTGCGACTTTTTGCCAACTCAGAGACCGATTAGTCAGAAGCAGACGGCACTACGCGCTCTCCATCTTTGCCTTCTGCTCGGCGATTTGTTGCGTGAAGGTCACCTCTCCTGATTAACCTTAACTACCTTGTTTTGTTCTTGTAGTCCCCGCGGAGTGACTCATGTACGAGCCGATATATATACACGGTTGTTCGTTGTTGAAACGAGTAAATTCCATATCGTTTGGTAATCCGTGCCTCGTCTCGTGGTTGCCGCGACGTTTATTTTTGCCTGACCTTTCCTTTTCGTTTCTCTGACGCAGCCCGCCTTCTACGACGACCCGGAATGGCGCAACACCAGCTCCGTGTTCGGCAACTCCGGTTCCATGCCCGGCTCGCCGCAGTCTTCGCGGGTGCGCCGGGGTTGGACCACCGAGTTCGACGAAGGCGGCGTGCCCATCAAGGTGGTCCACGAGACATCCGGGGGCGGCGCCAGCAGCCACGACGATGCCAACGATGCCGCCTCGGAGACGTCGTCCCAGGGCAGCCGCTCCAGCTGCTCGAGCGCTCGCAGCGGTGGCGGCGGAGCTAACGGGGCGTCGTGCTCCAAGTCGCGCCACGAACCGCGCGTCCACCACATCCCCATCATGGTGGAGCCACGCACTGGTGCCTCGAGCAGCAGCACGGGCTACGCTTCCGACGGTGAGATCAAGCCTCAGAGCCAGGCCAGGAGGACGTTCGCTGCAGGCCCCAGCCCCAAGGAAAGCCAGCAACAACAGCAGCCTGCTTCCGGAGAACCCAGGAATGTCCACACTATACCAATCGAGGTGGATGGGTACCCCATGCAGGGACAAGCCAGGAGCCCGTCGTCTCACAACCACCACCACAACGAAGAAATGGCTGGAGAGGCGCAGAACGTGCGTACGGTCCCCATTGAAATGGACTGTGGTGACGAGGCTATGGCCAGGTGTCGGGTCGACGATCCAATGGACGAGCAGGACGCTGGCGAAAAAAGTTGGCCGCACACGTTCCCTAGGCAAAAGTGCCAGCAGTCGGCCAGGCGCGGCCCGTCGACGTCCAAGTCGTCGTCAGGCGGCAGGCTAGGACCGCAGGCTGCGCCAGCAAAGCAGGGCTCGGAGCCGCCGCAGCAGCAGGAGACAAAGAAACAGTCTCCAGCCGAAGAGCAGATCCGAAGGATCAGCCTGGAGCTCGCGGACCTGCGGCAGCAGGTCTTGAATTTCAATGGCAGGCCCGGTGACAAGCAGTATAAGTTTCTCGATGAGATGCTGACGCGACTCATGATCAAGCTTGATGCTGTGGACCCAGCGGGCAGGGACGACGTCCGCCAGTTGCGCAAGTCGATGATCAGGGAGGTGCAGTCTGTCATCAACTTGCTCGAGGGCAGGCCGTCAGCGGGTGCACTTGTCGAGGTTGCATCTCAGGATGTCGAAGAGCTTGGCAGTGAAGTCAGTCAATGCAACGAAGATGGAGACAGCGACAGTCCCAGCGATGCTACTGGTGCTGCTGCGGTAGCTGCATCTGCAGCCCCCGAGGTGTCGCCTGAAGTGCCACCGCCACCTGCTGTCCAGAGGGTTGGCAGTAAGGACGAAAAAGGAGACACACCTATGGAAGTCGAGGCACCGGCGACTTCTGAAGCCCAGCCACCACCAAGCGTCGAGATGGTCCCAGCCACGTCCGGCGGCAGCGCAAGTGCAGAAGAGCTACCACCTGCACCCGAACTCCCGACAATTCCGATGCCTGTCGACATTGACGCTTCCCTAGCTGGTTCCTCTGGTAACTCGGCAGAGGGGCCCACTGCGGGATCAGCAAGCCCCTTCAATGAACAAAACCTGTCGTCTCTAAACAACAGTGAAGTGGAGAGTACGCATATCGAAGGCACCATCCCCACTGAGCACTCCGGCTCGACAGAACTCTGAAGAGGGTTTCTGACAGGTTGTCGTGTCACAGTATTGCAGTTAGGTTCTGTTAAAGCGCGGGACAGAATCGGAGTTGGCCAGAACGCTTGCACGTTGCTGTACGGCGCAGCAGGTGGCCTTGCTGGAACCAAAGTTTCTTGCAATGACTGACTGTACATACTGTTGTATCTAAGTCAAAACGATGCGTGTATATAAATTGTTTTTGCCACATGTATTTAAAAAGTGTGTTATGTTGCAAGTTGTTATAATAAATGTCTAGCATGTCTTGATGCACTCCATGCCTGCTTTCTTGTTTTTTTTTTTTTTAAGACGCGCATATATATTCCCATCTCTGCGAGTATTCAGTGCAGAGGAGGGCAGAATAGTCTGCAGATCTTGAAGGGGCTATATAACCCAGTAGCACCTCGTGATTGTCCAATTCAAGCACCTTTTTTCTCCTCAGGTTGGTTCTGTGGGCAGTCAGAACCTCTCTGTGGCCCAAAGGGGGAAGCATGGCATAAATAAGCAGCAAGTCTGCTTGCACCTTGTTCTAAGAAAGGTCAGCTGATCTCGTGTTCCTCGTGAGCAATTTCATTGCAACATTGCGCGCGTCCTGCAGGACCCCAAAAAAGTTTGTCCAGTCCATTGATTTAAATGAGCATCCAACTTGTGAAGTCTTAGAGCAAGCACTACCTGCACGTTGCGTAGCGACAAACAAATGAGAGAGGGTTAAGTGAAAACCCTAAATTCTACTGGACTAATTTCCTGTGGATCGCCAATACCCTTTCACTAGCACGTAATGATTTCATTTCCGTAGGTTAAGCCGTACCTTCAACGTCAAAGCAGACCTAGGTCCATATAATATCACAGACCATTGAGACATCTGGCGTTGCTTCTAGTCAATATCCTTTTGTTGACAAACGTTTTTAAAAGGGGGCTCTTGTCAAAGTGTTGGCTCAAGGCTGCTCCTGGTTCGCCTACTGCTGATCATTACACAAACGAAGAACGCTTATTCCCTTAGAGGACGCTCGAGTCCCATATCTAGCCAACCAGCGAGTACAGTGTATACAGTGCATTTACTGTATACGTATGCTATGACACCACTCGGCTTTCCGGCATGCGGTCCCGTGTCACCTCCACCCCCCCCCCCCCCCCCCCCCATTTCCTAACGTACATTTTGTATAGTGAACGTGAAATAAATGGCCAATCTATTTTTGCCTGGGATTCGGCATTTATTTCTGTAAAAGAGAGGCAATAGGGTGGCAGTTTGAGATGTCACATTTTTCAAGCGTTCTAGAAACTGTGCCGCTATAGACACTGCAAACTCTGGGCCCACAGTTAGCAGCTCCAGTATTATACATTAAAATGATACACAGTAACGGCCATCGGCCTGCACCCCCTGAATGGGCTGCACCCGGGGCGGTCCACACTCCCGCCTATCCCTCTAGGGACGCCTGCTGTGATGGTACGTACAGCCGAGCGCCTCCGCAAAGAACGCCTCTATACAACGAAATGCCCAGTATAAAGAAGGAACGATTCTGCGCCTCTTCTGTAGTGAGATGTGCCTTGCGTGACCCTTTATAACGAAATGACCTGTATAACGAATAATTTCGGAGGCCCCCGAGAGCTTCGTTATAACGGCGTTCGACCGCACACGGTGCTTATGCGTAGCGTCAGAACGAGGCGGCGGAAGTCTCGGCCATGATCTGCACTCTCGTTGGAATGCATTCCACCACGGCACGTACCCTACTCCACGCTGCCGCCGCTACATCGATATCCGGGCAGCCGGCCCATTGTCCTATAAGCGCCGCTTGCATACGCTTCCTGGTTTGATGTTTCCCGGTCACGGTTGGTGGGGCAGGTGTTCCCGTTTGCTTGGCGGGGCAAGTGAGAGAGAGAGACGTTCGTCCTTGAGGCCACGTCGCATCCTCTGTTCGCGCCTGCGATCTGTCACGTCTGTTTCACTTTGGTTACATTCTGCTATAAACGCGCGGGCGCAGAACGGCGACAGACAAGATGCTGGTGTGCGGTAAACCTCTCAAAAGATCAAGCGCGAATAGCGAATCAATCTGACCTCCCCGATTAATCATAATTGCGGCGCCGAGCTAACCGAACACGAAAGAGCAAAAATAAACTTAGTTGTTATAGTAAAAATTGCCCTTCCATAATTTACGCACGCACAAAATAAAAAAAAAAGCTATCTTGCCGTGAGATGAGGATTGGTGCGCCATAAAAAACGTAATACGGGTGGCGCCCTCGCCGTGAAGTTCTCGCACTAGCACGACGTGACGTCATGTATCTTTACTGCCCCTACTTGTACCTAGTATACTTCTTTATCGGTGAGGATGAACTACACGTTGCAGTCTAATGAAGGACCTGGAGACTGGAGATTAGCTAGCTTCAAGAACTTATACTCAGCCGTAACGGCCCGAATGCAAGAAAGACGTACTTTGAAAGCTGTGACGTCACAATGACGCCTCCATTTTTCTCTTCTAGGGATCAACCTCTTGCCGTGAAATTAGAAAATAATGTTTAGAGAGATAAACTTACCAGTGTAAACTATTTAAGAGGAAGCTATAGCTCGCGGGCTCCTATAGATGGGAAAGGAGAAATTGTTTTTCTCGGCAACCGCTACACCATATTTCACGAGGTTTGTTGCATTTAAAAGAAGACGTTAAAATCTAGTGACTGTTGGTAGCGAAGTTTCGATTTAGGCCGTCCATCTTTTATTAAAAAAATGTTGAAATTCCCAAATTTTCAGTAAAACAAGCTATCAAGGTTAAAATCGTATAACTTATCAATGAAACCGATATCATAATTCTGTAAATTGCATTTATTAGTACATCTAAAGCGTACAAAATTGATGCAATATATATACATGGCTCTCGAAGAGACCACTAATATGTGAGTAGGACTTTTGCAAAATCCCTGTAAACATGTAACAAATTCACGTAATATTTAAATTTATATACTAGATTTGTCCGCTTTGGATGCTCGAACGGATACAATTTACAGAAATCAGAGATCTGTTCTTGGTGCACATCTGCGATTTTGTAAGCTTCGTGCTTCCATTTTTTTTTTCTCTAAGTTTTTGAAAATTCCTTTTTAACACGTATCAGGCCTTAAATAGAGAGCGCTTATGTACCCTCCGTGTCCGTTTCTTTGTGCGCGCACTACAACAATTCGAAGATGTATTACCGACAAGCCCTCAGCAACTTGTTACAGGCTGTTACATCACTTTCGCGAGCAATGCATGAAGGCAGTTTTAAGTAGCTTGAGGAAAGTGTTCATTTGCCTAGACTATAGTTGCCTAGTCACGGGCATACAAAGGCTTGTGCGGACTGGATATTAAAATGCATGTTTTTCTGACAATAAATCTACGTTCATATACCTATCTAACGTGTACTGTCACATCCATCGCAACCATGACCAATGGCCCCTTTAAACCCAGTCCGTCTGTTTTATTGCCTCCTTATCGCTGCCAGAGGTGTCGCACTCGTATGCTGTATGTTTGTCGCGTAAAAAAATAATCGTAACCCATAAGGAAAGCCTTCCTGTATACCACTATGCCTAGTTCCACCCTGTCATGAACGTGCAGAGTTGCTGAAAATCCATAGTTTCCTAGGAAAACTTTATCCCGAAGACATTACATTGCCTCCGAGATTGGAAACCGCGTCCAAAGTGAAACGTTTGCGGCGCACATCGTTAGTGAACGGAAACGGGCGCCGCCCAAAACCCGAAGTGTATGACGTGTTTTCGGCTGCCGAATTCGCTTCCACCGTATGCGACCAACAAAAGCATAGCCTTCAAGATATGCGTAAGTTTAGCCAGAGGGCGCCACCACTGGGGCGTGGATTTGGACACCACCTATGACCGAAATAATTATGATTATGTACATAGTTGCGAGGCAACAATGCACTCTACTCGTAGAAGGGGCTAAATGATGAGCGATATTTCGGTACAAATGTTACACTTTGAAGAAGGTGTGATAAGCCTTCGAGAGTAAGAGCATGGTACGTAGTTCTGTGTATCCCTGAGCGATATTTCGGTACAAATGTTACACTTTGAAGAAGGCATGATACGTATTTGAGAGTGAGAGCATGGTACGTAGTTCTGTGTATCCCTTCTCTTCTACACAGTTCTTTTTTTTCCCCGCATGCTTATATACAGGCGACTGCTGTTGGCTTACGTAATATAGTGGGTCAATTTGAATGCTCGAACGTCTTTTTCATACCAATGTAGCAGCGCAGGAAAATACCAATGACACAATAAGCGAATAATTAACTGACGTCAGAAGCGGCACCAGCGCTCTTTGCGTCAGTTTCTCGTTTCTGGTGTCCTTTGTCCTTTTTTGGCTTCTACCACGGTATGTCGAGTCAACCTTGCCCAATCAACTCGTGTCCTTTCATAACGAATTATTTTCTTCTTGACAGCAAAGAAACACTCGCCAAAATTTGAACAAAAAACAGTTTTTATGGAGTTTCGAGTCCCCTACGGGTCTCTCTAGCTTGTTCACATAAAAGCGAGACAAGTTGGGCTGTGCCTTGTATACGTCTATAAATATATACCCCTCACCAGACGGTGAACCCTGGGCTATAATGAATTAAGTAACACACGATAAGCTAATTAACGCCCTAACTAACTAATTAACACCCTAACTAAGCTAATTAACACCCTAATTAATGAGTGTGTAAATTGGTCCATAACGCACGCTATCTCATGTCATAACCCTATAACGTTATAACCTATCTATATAACACGCGTTATCCGCGCTATAACCCAAACGCTACCACCCGTGAAGGGTGTAAGGGCGTGAGTTATAGACATATTTACACCTTATGCACCCTTAAGGGTGTAAATGAGTGTTTACAGCGCACATTCATCGTTCAATTATATTTTTTTATCTAACTGATGCTGCGCATTCTTTCATCGTTAATTCCTTTCAAGATCAGAAATATACATCAATTAAGTCACTCCTGCGTTTACTTTTTTTTTTTTTAACTTGCGCACCTGAGCATGCGCCTGCAAGTACTCACGCTGCACAGAACTATAGCTGAAGACGGAGTTCGTGCTTCAATCGAGTGCGATGTATGCACTACACGGATTTACAAGCACGCCCAGCTGCTGGGTAACTTGTAGCGATGCCGGAGACATCCACTGTTGCCTGCAGAAATGATGGAAACATCCTTTGTCTGTCAGTCATCGTTGCGGGAGCATCGAGCTTGCCGAGAAATGATAACGGGAGGCAAAAGACAAACGGGGCATTCTATCTTGGAATAGAGAGATAAAACAGCCCACGACGAAGCTGTCAATTTATTCTTTCCATAAACGTCAGAGGGCTAACATTCGGGTGGCGATGCGGGCTTGGTGGTTGATCATCGTGGAACGGCATGAAGCGTAGCGAAGCAAAAAAAAAAAAAAAAAAAATGCGCAAGAAGGAGCGAAACGCGGACACAATTAAGCTCTAACTTTCAACAGAAAGTTACCCACTTGGAACAAATTTTCAGTATGACACCAGTTTCGAGATATCTATTCCCAAAGTGCGCGACGACAAAATGCATAGGCGTTCTAGTTACTTTTGCGCTTCAATGCCAAAATGGCGGTTTGTTAAAAAAATCAAGTGGAGCAATAGTGCATTTTTACCGCAAGTTTCATGGCGATTATCTCTAAAACACGTGTGATCCTTAGAAGTCGTTCCAAGTGGATATGCCTTGCAAACTCACCGGCTACAATTCGTTAATTGCGATATGTGCTGTAATGTAATTAATTATACAGTTAATTAGTTACGTTTTGTTAGTCGATTATGCTTTTCGATTTCTCGTGCTAGTAATCTCCGCCGCTTCGAGTAATCCAGCTCAAGGACTACATTTAAGCTATCCAATTAACCCTGTCTTATATAGGAAATCGTCAGACGTGTACATCGTTCCACAGACAGACGGCTACGTTGCACCATGGTTGCACCTCACTTGCAGACGACACAACTATGATCGTGCGGAATGCGTCTTGCGCATGCGCTGTCCCTGCATATCTTCTCGAGCTGCGCCCCAATCGAAATTCGTAGTCCGATAATTATCACGTCGCACCGGGGTCTTAGCTCAAACATTATACGACAAAATATCCGGGCAGTATATACGGCTCCGCAGACGGACTGCGACAACCTCGTTTGCAGAAGACATAAATATGACCGTGCGGACTGTGTGTTCACGCGGCGTCTCGTTGCAAAAAAAATGCGAAGCGCACTGAGAAACTCTCGGAATAGAATCCAGTGACGGCACACCTGACGTCACAGCGACGGGGGGAGGCCAACCGCGGCGCTGCGCGGAAATAGGCGTGCCAAGAAATTCCCGCTCTTTTCTGCATTTTTGATGGACACACTCTGTCGAGCAGTTGCAGTTTTTGTGAAACCGGACTCTATAAACGTAAAAAAAAAGAAAGAAAAAAAGGTCACCGCTGCCACTGCTTAATTGCAGCATAAAAGCGTCCGCGTCTATCTGAACCGTATCCAGTGACTTAAACCGTTTCAATAAGGTGGCGTGTGACAGACGTGTCTTTCCGGATTCAACGAATCGTCTGGCTCTTGAAGCAGACGAATTTTAGGCTTAGGCTTATAGCTTTTAGGCTTGTTCCGCGCTTCTGCGTTCCGTTCGTGGCCTCATGAAAGCCGCAGTGCCAGGTGCACGATGTCGTCGACGCTTGCAATGTCCGCACCCTGCACAAAAAACACTGCCGCACTTTCTGAGGGCCTTCGAGCAACGGCCAGATTTCGGGCTCTGAACTTTGCGAGAGCGCAGTCGCTATTTTTGGGGGGCAAGCACGCGCGGGACGCTCGGTACAAGCACCCGAAGGCGTTATCGCTTCGTTCCTTTGTTTATGTTTGGCTTGGCGCCCTTCTTTCGTAACCTTGTTGCTTCGGTTCGTTGTGCGTATGTATTTCTCTATTTCTTCCTTTTCTGGGTGCTAAAGACTACTTATTTATTAGCTATTTCGTTTTTAGAGACTTGTGAGGAGTCTGTATGGTTGTGAGAACAGAATACAAGAGACGACGCAAGGGCTTTGACGTCTGCAATTTTCTTTTTGTTCCAGTGGACCGTGGTTGTTGCTGGGCGTTCTTGATGTGAGTAGCAGACGGCACGTGTCTGGAGAAGGCGTTGCAGCAGACGACACAGGAAAAACAAACTCGGTCGCTGTCGTCTGCTGCCCCTCTGGAAGACTGCCATTCCAGCATGCTACTATAATTTTCTATTCTTTGCCGACTGAAACGTAGAAAAAAAAAAAAGGAGAAAGGAGAAAAAGAAGATTACAAAAAATTGGTTGCAGGGGGCCCATTTCGCCATCCAATCTCATTTGTATACACGTTTTATGCCTCGTCTGCAGTCTTGTTTTAGCTGAAGAAGGGTCCCGTGCGAGCAGTGAGGCGGTAATGACGTACATCGCAGCTTAATGTTCTGTAGCCCGAATCTGTTGGCATGCACTCTTACAGCTGATCGCAGCATTTTGTCGAGCCCAGTGTCCCACCGGAATGTTGAAAACGCCTTCTTACGCAGTGGGCGACGCGAAGCATAGGTGGCGCTGCTTTCGGAGAAGGATGATGGGATCGATGCCTTACAGTATGAAAGTAATTTAGGCAACTGATTTTTTCGTTATGGCAGGGCGACACCTGTCACATACTATCTATAGTCTACTGTCTGTCTGTCGATTAGATTAGATTATGGGGTTTTACGTGCCAAAACCACGATTTGATTATGAGGCACGCCGTAGTGGGGGACTCCGGAAATTCGGTCCACCTGAGGTTCTTTAACGTGCACCTAAATCTAAGTACACGGGTGTTTTCGCATTTCCCGCTACCTTGTGCTCAGCAGCCCAACACCATAGCCACTGAGCAACCACGGCGGGTACTGTCTGTCTGTCGGTCGGTCTGTCTGTCTGTCTGTCTTTGTCTTTATCTGTGTTTTTCTTCGTCTGACTGTCTGTGTCTGTCTGTCTGTCCGTCCGTCCGTCTTTGCCTGTGTCTGTCTTTGTTTGTGTCTGTCTGTCTTCGTCTGTCAGCGTCTACGTCTAGATTATGCAAAGCATACACATTGGACACGCAAGGCACATTGTCAATCATGTGTGTCAAATTTAGGATAAGAAGCAGCTTGTGTTAGCGACGTTAGAGTTTAAATGCATTCCACAAGCATTTTATAACGGGCCCAAGAGAACGTGTCATGCGCATGCACAGAACCTAAACTAAGTCTCTCTTTTTTTGTACGCTAGATCGATGTCGTCTGCTTACTTCACAAAAACTCGCGGAGTCGAATACAGTGAAGACAAG
The DNA here is from genome assembly GCF_013339745.2 of Dermacentor silvarum. Taxonomy (NCBI): domain Eukaryota; kingdom Metazoa; phylum Arthropoda; class Arachnida; order Ixodida; family Ixodidae; genus Dermacentor; species Dermacentor silvarum. The sequence goes on along the minus strand of NC_051158.1, from coordinate 26,727,369 downwards.
TACGGTCCCGGCTGTCAAGACCGCACGCGATTTGCAGAGTACAGCGCTTTCGCTCTGAAAAACTTTAATGTATGCCCCCTGCTTCATATCCCGTTATGGCTGTTCTCGCCTCGTATTTTCCGAACTCTACGCCCCACTTTAGTTGAACATTTGTGTGAAGACGCGTCGCTACAGTGCTGAAAAAAAAAAAAGCAAAAAACGCACGCATTATGTTTGCAAACCGCGTAGGTGGACTGGTCAAACGCCGCTAATACGACTCCGTCGACGAGTTCATATATGCGTTTTTTTCTTGCCCTCTTCGATGTGGGTGCTCTTCTCCGTATACAAGTCCCACACTCGCAGTGCACGTGAGTTTGATTGCAAGAGCCACACAAGATGCTCAACGTCGCCTTCGCCTCCCCCCTTCTCGAACACTTAAGCCGTCGGTCGGTCCCTTCTCGCAAGCCCTTCTGACAATCACGCGTTCTTTCTCGCCTACGTGGGACGACCAGGAATGCCGTTTCTGTCCCTTTTAACTTCTTTTGTTTTCTCCGCCGCTTCGGCGGCCCTTCGCCCTTTCCTGTTTGCTGGCCTCCGTTCGACGATGCGGGAAGCTTTTACGTTTTCTTTTTCATTTCTTGCTCTCGCGCCAACAACAAGCTCCTTTTCGAGACCGCTTGCTTGCCGGCCTGCCCGGCTTCCCACTGCCTCTTACACCTGTATGAGTCAGAGCGCTGATGGAGTGTCGTCGTCGACGTCGTCACGATGACGTCATTGGGTGCGCCAACAACCGGTCGCGAGGCTGTATACGAGGGAGTAAAGCAGTGGGAGATTGTACTGCTGTGGCCTGTATAGTATAACCCACTTGTTTGATGCGTAAGCTCGAATGGATTTCTGTTTAAAAGAGAGAGAGAAGCGTCGTTTCCTCTGCCATGCCGTACGATGACTCCTTTTGGTCAAAGGATGTATGTATCCACCCCCGGGCGCGTAGCAGAAGGCGAAACAGATTCGAACAGACGAGATGTGTAGCAGACGACGACCGCTGGTCGACGTCCGTCGTTCGTCTGCTTTCGTGATTGTGCTGCCGCGCGTAGAGTGTATGCCCACCCGCCTAATGCGTGAGCTGGAATATATTTCTAGTAAAAGAAAGCAATATATAGCGTTTCCTCTGCCACGCCGTACGCTTACTCCTTTTGTTCAATGGATGGATGTCTCCAGCTGCGCCCTGGCAAGTAGCAGAAGGCGAAACAGAATCGAGCAGACGGCATCTAGAGCAGACGACAACCGTTGACGACGTTTGTTGTTCGTCTGCTCTCCATTTTTTTAAGGCTGTGTTTGGTACGGCTTGGCATGAATATATCCGCTGCATAGATATTACGGGAATGATCATTCGCGGTCATTGCTCATATAGCGGAAGCCCATTTGAATATTTGCAGCGCAGGGGCTCGTGTAGTGCGGGGTCTATTTGTAATGCAGGGGCTCTTGGTTGATCCTTGCGTTGGGGGTAAGCGGCCCTAAGGTAATAGTGTATGGCGAGTCTTCGTATACGTATTCAGAAACCAAAACACGCGCTTCGTTGAGCCGGCTGCGGCGGCCATGATGCAATCTGGTGCAATGGAGTTTTTGTCTGCGGAAAACTTCTTTTCCGGGTGTCTGATGCGACTGTTCACCAGGAAAATGACTCTGCGTTATTCACACTTACGGTTACCTTTAGCTTAATCGTCCGCCGAATTTCCAATCCCGCGTTTTCTTTCACATATTGTAGGCGTGAGCACATCGAACTTATTCGAAGCAGTGTAAAAGTACAACTCTTGATTCTCTGCATACAAACCTATCCAGAAGCCAGTTCATTTCTATACGGCACTATCATTAGTTCGTTTCTTGCTTATTGGTGTCTCTGCGTAACTGTACTCGGCTACTTTTTTCCGAGCTTTAAACAGAATCAAGAGTACCACATGCGGAGTCTAATTACACGCCCCACTTTTAACGCACAACTAGGCTTAACCTGCCCATGTTATCCTACACATTAGCCGATTGATTAAAGTGCTCTTTCCGAGAGGTATTTCTTGTCTATTTCAAAACTATTTTTCTGAATTTCTTAATGCGATACCGTAAATACGCAACAGGCAAGCTACCTTTTCGTTTACCTTTATTTCAATGTTCCTTACTATTACTACAAAAAAAAAAAACTTAATTTCTACCAAAGTACTACAACGACGGTGTCCGAATGTATAACAATTTTCCACTTGAAACTTTAACACTTCAATGATGGAGGCCATTAATTGTTTCACTCGCCCATTTGTTCAGTTCTTGTGTTCCCAGTTTTGAACACGATGATACGAAGCTGGTAACGTCTCGCAATAACAATTAATAAATTTATATGAGAAAACGTACGTGGCTATATGTAATGTTAGTTGCACTTTGCTGAACAATCTTCCTGCTCAAGTAGAGAAACATAGAGCACTTCTTGCTATGCTGATCGAGACTTTACTACAAACTAAAGTATTCAATGCTTATATTCATGCTGAAATGTAGTATAAAATACAAGCTGCATGTCCCAATTCTGCATGAATAAATAAAGAAAATGATACATTGCCCTTTTCTCGGTCTATTTATGTACCTGTTACCGTTGTTTATTTATGCATACATAACAGAATGATGCTACGGATTCAGATGCTCCCCATGTATCATTTTGTATTTAGCTTGCCTTGGCTAATAAGATACAATTTAAAATTTACTTCAAATTAAAGAGAACACCTAATTACCCCTCAGATTTGTACATATTTTAAATACTCCACTCAAAATACTTTTAAGTACTGTGAAAAACAGTATTTAGTATTGTAGCTGAAATAATTTTTGTTGGTCGTTTTTTACTCTTTCTTAAGAGACTTTTCAAGATACTTCAACGGGAGTTGACTTTTGCAAGCGTGGAACACCTTTTCAGTACCGGTTGCAAATTTTCAAAATCATCTCTCTCTGAGGGCGAAAGAAAGAAAAAAGCTTTTTCAAATTTGGCCTCTCACTTTGCTTGGCAATATAAAACGCTTGAATGATTCTGAAATTTGTTTTATTAGTGCAGTGTCATATTTTTTAAGTATATTGAAAATTATGAAATATTTTTTCTCAGTATTTTGTACTCTACTCAGACACTTTTGGAATTTGGCTATTTAGCATACTCTACTGGGCAAACTATTTTTTTTTTTTGGGGGGGGGGGGGAGGTGTTGAGCACGAGGTCGGTCCTGCACGAGGACGAGGACGATCCCGGCCACGGCGGCCGCATTTCGATAGGGGCGAAATGCAGAACAACACCTGTGTACTTAGATTTAGGTGCACGTTAAAGAACCCCAGGTGGTCCAAATTAATTCGGAGTCCCCCACTACGGCGTGCCTTATAATCAGATGGTGGTTTTGGCACGTAAAGCCCCATAATTTTTTAAGCTTGCTTTTTTTTTGCCTTGCATTTAGCGTCTCAACTAAGATTACGTGTGTGCGAATGTTCGGAACCTTCGAATAACGAACCGAGTATTGCACTATTTGATTCAATTTTCGAATCGAATCGTCACTATTCGTAAATGCGAATATTTATCGAGTGATAGTTTTCGAATAATTGAACTCGTCAACTGCACTCGATCAAACTTAACATTGGAGCAAGAGGGAAATAAATTTCATCCATAGTAAACACAAAACACGACAAGTTACGAAGTAGGGCATGATGCGCTGTAAACCGACATACAGGTGTCCTTAAGTGTGCGAATCGGCCTGTAACACCTTTACAGGCGTAAAGGGTGTAAAAGTGCAAGTTATAGACAGAAATTACAGTTAACCCTTTATTCATGAGTGGTGCCTACAGTCATAGGCAACATACCAAAACTTTTTTTTTTTTGCGGAGTTTGGGTATTGAGCACGAAGTTGCTCGTTAAACGTCTTCGGCCAACACTGAATGACAGGCAACAAGCATCATTTGTTAATTAGTTTAGAGCAGGAACACAAGACGAGGAGGGAGTAGTTTAGCACGAAACTCGCTTTCTTCTGAAAAAAAAAAAATATGTATTTGGAGACAAGACAAGACAAGCACGTTCAGAGGAGACAAGTGGGTGCATCATCTCAGGCTGCAGCGGTGTCACACGCGTGATATAAAGTTAATTAAATATAGACCACTGGTTCACATACGACGAGAGCTACCTTTTAAAATTTCAAACAAAGCCATAGGTGACTTGGGGTGAAGCCCACTTCCATTTTTCTGCCTGGGGTTGAAGCCCTATTGCCGAAAAGGTGCCCGCAAAATGTTTTGTTTCTTTTCGTTAATCATTCTTATTCTCAATCTTCTTTGCAGGTAAAGATAGAAAACAATCTTTTTCCGGTTATTTCTATGTTCCCTTATTAAAGGGCTAAGGGTGCAAATCGGTCTATAACTCGCATCCTTACAGCCATCATGGGTGTAAATCTGTGAGTCATAGACTACAAAGCACCCTTAAGGGTGTAGGTCTGTTCGTAACGCACACCCTTAGATCCGTAAAGGGGGTAAATGTGAACGTTAAAAACTACAAAGTACCCTTAAACGGTGTACATCTGTCTATAACGCACACCATTAGACCAGTAAAGGGTGTAAATGTGCAAGTTATAGACTACAAGGCACCCTTAAAGGGTGTAGATCCGTTTATAACGCACACCGTTAGACCTGTAAAGGGTGTAATTGTGTAAGTTATACACTATAAAGCATCTTTAAGGGTGTAGATATGTCTATAATGCACACATTTAGACCTGTAGTGGGTGTTAAAGTGCGAGTTATAGACAGATGGTACCCTTGAGGGTTCATATCGGTTTGCAGTGCACACGTCGCACAGGGAGCCATATATTATTCCGGCTAAACCACGATCATTCGGACTTACCAAACAGCTCTGTCTGTGTATGCGAATGAACTGCTTATTTGATCCCAACGTTGTATTTGTGCGTTCAATATAAACAGCGCTGAATGAAGCGCAATGTAATGACATGTAACACGTTAACGTTGTGAACGCTCGGGATGTCGACACCGTTTTATAATAATGGCTGTTTATTTTAAAGGTATCCGATTTGCATCTGGCATTATTCGATTAGCATTCGACTCGGCCTCAAAAATTACTATTCGCACACACATACTTGAGATACTTTTTTTTTGTCTCTTGGAGATCTCGGTTTCCTTCTTGCTTTCGCTGGCGTCATCGTCTGATGACGTATGTGGTTGCCGTTAACCAAAAGAAAAAAGAAAGAACGAATAAGAAACGAGCCTTTTTGGTACAACTTATTCTCTCTCCTCGCTGTTTAGTTCGATGAAATATTGTTATGGCACCCGTAAACTACAGCTCCTCAAGAGCTCACGTTGGTTGGGTGACATCCAAAGAAAAAAAGGGAGGGAATGAGAAATATGGGGGTTGCGCGCCATTGTGACTGCCTACGCGGGCTGGATTTTCATAAGCAGGAAGTGACTGTTCGCACTCTTCTTCGCAGAAGCCTACGCGCGCTGAAAGCGCATCTATTGCTCCCAAAAAGGTGTAAACATGTCCCACGCTCCGAAACAAAATATTGCTGCACGGAAACAGAACAGAGGTTGTAGGTCAAGTAAAACAAGTAGAAGGAGAGTCTTCGTCACACACCCGCGACCACGTGGTCATTGTTCGGTGCACCGCCTCTCACAGTTCCAGTCTGTGTGGGCGCTCACTTCCGGTGCCAGTGCAGTTTAGTACGTCAGCAGATTAGTTCTGCCGAAATCCGCTAGGTGGAGGAAGTTTCGCGAAATACGAAAACACGAAGGTTAGTTGCGCCTTGCTATGCGAGGCCCGAGCTGGCTTCCGGAAGGCAGAAACATACCGGAGCGAATATTTGCACCAGAACTTGGCATGCGTCTGCTTCAGCAAAACTCCGGAGGTGACTCAGCACTTCCTAATTCCTAATTAAATGCCAAGTTATCCACCCAGTAAGGCCCGCAGGTAACTCCCACCTTAGGTGCTGGGATTCAAAGAGGGTGGAAGTATATTAACCGGTCAGACAGTCGAGATAAGGAAGAGACGTCTAGAATAATGGTGGAAGAAAGGCAGGGGACGTACTGATAAAGCCGTAGTCGTTACAGGCATAGGTAAACTGTACAATATAGACATTGATGTTCTAGTGAGAGATAATAGATCAAGAAGATACAGACAAATTCTGTTGACCGTGATATATGTATACAGGGTGCATCAACCATAATGCGCCAAGATTTAAAATATATCCAAATGCCGCGTAGCTGGACAGAACCAAGGTAATGCTGTTTGCCGTCGCTTG